>NW_022589722.1:15273376-15503206 GCF_004348235.1 Phoca vitulina | reverse complement strand
TTATGTTCCACAAAGAAGTGAAACCATATGATAATTGACTTTCTCTGCTTGACTTCTTTCACTTAGCATAATCTCCTCCAGTCCCAGCCATGTTGTTATAAAAGTTGAGTATTCATCCTTTTTGATGGCTGAGTAATATTCCATTGTATATATGGACCACATCTTCTTTATCCATTCATCTGTTAAAGGGCATCTCAGGGCGCCTGGGTGGCTCAGTTGGTTAAGCGACTGCCTTCGGCTCAGGTCATGATCCTGGAGTCCCGGGATCGAGTCCGCATCGGGCTCCCTGCTCAGCAGGGAGTCTGCTTCTCCCTCTCCCGCTCCCCCCTCTTGTGCTCTCTCTCTCTCTCACTCTCTCTCTCAAATAAATAAATAAAATCTTTTAAAAAAAATAAAAAATAAATAAAAAAAATTTTAAAAAAGGCATCTCAGCTCTTTCCACAGTTTGGCTATTGCAGACATTGTTGGTATGAACACTGGGGTGCATATGGCCCTTCTTTTCACTACATCTGTGTCTTTGGGGTAAATACCCAGGAGTGCAATTCCTGGGTCATAGGGTAGCTCTATTTTTAAAATTTTGAGGCACCTCCACACTGTTTTCCAAAGTGGCTGTACCAACTTGCATTCCCACCAACAGTGTAAGAGGGTTCCCCTTTCTCCACAACCTCTCCAACATTTCTTGTTTCTTGCCTTGTCAGTTTTTGCCATTCTAACTGGTGTAAGGTGGTATCTCAATGTGGTTTTGATTTGAATTTCCCTGATGGCTAATCATGATGAACATTTTTTCATGTGTCTGTTAGCCATTTGTATGTCTTCTTCGGAGAAGTGTCTGTTCATATCTTCTGCCCATTTTTTGACTTGATTATTTGTTTTTTGGGTGTTGAGTTTGAGAAGTTCTTTATAGATCTTGGATACCAGCCCTTTATCTGTACTGTCATTTGCAAATATCTTCTCCCATTCTGTGGGTTGCCTCTTTGTTTTGTAACCTATAAGCTGCCAAGACTGAAACAGGAAGAAATTGACAGCCTGAATAGGCCAATAACCAGTAACGAGATTGAAGCAGTGATCAAAAACCTCCCAAAAAACAAGAGTCCAGGGCCTGATGGATTCCCTGGGGAATTCTACCAAACATTCAAAGAAGAAATAATACCTATTCTACTGAAGCTGTTTCAAAAAATAGAAACAGAAGGAAAGCTCCCAAACTCATTCTATGAGGCCAGCATTACCTTAATCCCCAAACCAGGCAATGATCCCATCAAAAAGGAGAATTTCAGACCGATATCCCTGATGAATATGGATTCCAAAATCCTCAACAAAATCCTGGCTAATAGGATCCAACAATACATTAAAAGGATCATCCACCATGACCAAGAGGGATTTATCCCCAGGATGCAAGGGTGGTTCAACATTCGCAAATCAATCAATGTGATAGAACACATTAATAAGAGGAGAGAGAAGAACCATATGGTCCTCTCAACTGATGCAGAAAAAGCATTTGACAAAATACAGCATCCTTTCCTAATTAAAACTCTTCAGAGTATAGGGATAGAGGGAACATTCCTCAAGTTCATAAAATCCACCTATGAAAAACCCACAGCGAATATCATCCTCAATGGGGAAAAGCTGAGAGCCTTTCCCTTAAGATCAGGAACATGTCAAGGATGCCCACTCTCACCACTATTGTTCAACATAGTACTAGAAGTCCTAGAAACAGCAATCAGACAACAAAAAGAAATAAAAGCTATTCAAATTGGCAAAGAAGAAGTCAAACTCTCTCTCTTCGCAGATGACATGATACTTTATGTGGAAAACCCAAAAGACTCCACTCCCAAATTACTAGAACTCATACGGCAATTCAGTAATGTGGCAGGATACAAAATCAATGCACAGAAATCAGTTGCTTTCTTATACACTAACAATGCAACTGTAAAAAAAGAAATTAGAGAAACAATTCCATTTATAATAGCACCAAAAACCATAAGATACCTCAGAATAAACCTAACCAAAGAGGTGAAGGATCTATACTCTAGGAACTACAGAACATTCATGAAAGAAATTGAAGAAGACACAAAAAGATGGAAAAACATTCCATGCTCATGGATCAGAAGAATAAACATTGTTAAAATGTCTATGCTACCCGGAGCAATATATACCTTCAATGTCATCCTGATCAAAATTCCAATGACATTTTTCAAAGTGCTGGAACAAACAATCCTAAAATTTGTATGGAATCAGAAAAGACCCCAAATTGCCAAGGAAATGTTGAAAAAGACAAAAAAGTGGGGGGCATCACGTTGCCTGATTTCAAGCTATATTACAAAGCAGTGATCACGAAGACAGCATGGTACTGGCACAAAAACAGACATATAGACCAATGGAACAGAATAGAAAGCCCAGATATGGACCCTCAACTCTATGGTCAAATAATCTTCGACAAAGCAGAAAAAAATATGCAATGAAAAAAAGACAGTCTCTTCAATAAATGGTGCTGGGAAAATTGGACAGCTATATACAGAAGAAAGAAACTCGACCATTCTCTAACACCATACACAAAGATAAACTCAAAATGGATGAAAGACCTAACTGTGAGACAGGAATCCATCTAAATCCTAGAGGAGAACATAGCAGTAACCTATCAACATCACCCACAGCAACTTCTTTCAAGATTCATCTCCAAAGGCTAGTGAAACAAAAGCAAAAATGAACTTTTGGGACTTCATCAAGATAAAAAGCTTCTGCACAGCAAAGGAAACAGTCAACAAAACAAAGAGGCAACCCACAGAATGGGAGAAGATATTACAAATGACACTACAGATAAAGGGCTGGTATCCAAGATCTATAAAGAACTTTTCAAACTCAACACCCAAAACCAAATATTCAAGTCAAAAAACGGGCAGAAGACATGAACAGACACTTCTCCAAAGAAGACATACAAATGGCTAACAGACACATGAAAAAATGTTCATCATGATTAGCCATCAGGGAAATTCAAATCAAAACCACATTGAGATACCACCTTACACCAGTTAGAATAGCAAAAACTGACAAGGCAAGAAACAAGAAATGTTGGAGAGGTTGTGGAGAAAGGGGAACCCTCTTACACTGTTGGTGGGAGTGCAAGTTGGTACAGCCACTTTGGAAAACAGTGTAGAGGTGCCTCAAAAAATTAAAAATAGAGCTACCCTAAGACCCAGCAATTGCACTCCTGGGTATTTACCCCAAAGACACAGATGTAGTGAAAAGAAGGGCCATATGCACCCCGATGTTCATAGCAGCAATGTCTGCAATAGCCAAACTGTGGAAAGAGCCAAGATGCCCTTTAACAGATGAATGGATAAAGAAGATGTGGTCCATATATACAATGGAATATTACTGAGCCATCAGAAAGGATGAATACCCAACTTTTACATCAACATGGATGGGACTGGAGGAGATTATGCTAAGTGAAAGAAGTCAAGCAGAGAAAGTCAATTATCATATGGTTTCACTTCTTTGTGGAACATAAGGAATAACATGGAGGACATTAGGAGAAGGAAGGGGAAAATGAAGGTGGGGAATCGGAGCGGGGAGATGATCCATAAGACTATGGACTCTGAGAAACAAACTGTGGGTTTTAGAGGGGAGGGGGGTGGGGGCATGGGTTAGCCCAGTGATGGGGATTAAGGAGGGCACATACTGCATGGAGCACTGGGTGTTATATGAAAACAAGGAATCATGGATCACTACATCAAAAACTAATGATGTATTGTATGATGACTAACATAACATAATAAAATCAAATTAAAAAGAAATAAAATAAAATAAAATTTTATATATTAAGATATATAATATATGTAAAAATATATAATATAAATTTTATACATAATATGTAAATATAAATATATATAAATACAGATTTTTAAATATATTTGTATGTATATTTGTATATATTATATATATACAGGTATATATATATATATAATGGAATTATATAATTCCATTCTATAATGGAATATATATATTAATTCCATTTTCTTTTTTTTAATTTAATTTAATTTTATTATGTTATGTTAGTCACCATACAATACATCATTAGTCTTTGATGCAGTGATCCACGGTTCATTGTTTTTGTATAACACCCAGTGATCCATGCAGTACATGCCCTCCTTAATCCCCATCACCGGGCTAACCGATGCCCCCACCCCCTCCCCTCTAAAACCCTCAGTTTGTTTCTCAGAGTCCAGTCTCTCATGGTTCATTTCCCCCTTTGATTCTCCCCCCTTCATTTTTCCCTTTCTTCTCCTAATGTCCTCCATGCTATTCCTTATGTTCCACAAAGAAGTGAAACCATATGATAATTGACTTTCTCTGCTTGACTTCTTTCACTTAGCATAATCTCCTCCAGTCCCATCCATGTTGATGTAAAAGTTGGGTATTCATCCTTTCTGATGACTGAGTAGCATTTCATTGTATATATGGACCACATCTTCATCCCTTCATCTGTTGAAGAGCATCTTGGCTCTTTCCACAGTTTGGCTATTGCGAACATTGCTGCTATGAACATTGGGGTGAATATGGCCCTTCTATTCCCTACCATTTATCTATCAGTCAACACTTAGACTGCTTCCGTAATTTTGCTATTATAAATAATGCTGTGATAAACATATTGGTGCATGTATTTCTTTGAATTAGGGCTTTCATATTATTTGGGTGAGTACCCAGTAATGGAATTACTGGATAATATGGTAATCCTATTTTTTATGTTTTGAGGAACCTCCATACTGTTTTCCACAGTGGCTGCACCAGTTTGCCTTGCCACCAACAGTGCAAGAGGGTTCCCTTTCTCCTACATCCTTGTCAACACTTGTTTCTTGTGTTTTTGATTTTAGCCATTCTGACAGGTGTGACATGATATCTCATTACGGTTTTGATTTGCATTTCCCTGATGATAAGTGATGTTGAACATCTTTTCATGTGTCTGTTGTCCATCTGTACATCTTTGGAGTCTGTTCCTGTCTTCTGCCCATTTTTTATTAGATTATTTGTTTTTTGATGTTGAGTTGTGTAAATTCTTTATATATGTTGGATACTAACCTTTTATCAGATGTGCCATTTGCAAATATCTTCTCCCTTCAGTAGGTCCTCTTTTAGTTTTATTGATTATTTCCTTTGCTGTGCAGAAGACCTTTATTTTCATATACTCCCAGTAGTTTATTTTAGCTTTTGATTCCCTTAGGAGACATATCTAGAAAAATGTTGCTGCAACATTGTCAGAGAAATTACTGCCTGTGCTCTCTTCAAATATTTTTATGGTTTCAGGTCTCACATTTAGGTCTTTAGTCCATTTTGAGTTTATTTTTGTATTTAGTATAAGAAAGTGGTCCAGTCACATTCTTTTGCGTGTAGCTGTCCTATTTTCCCAACACTATTTGTTAAAAAGCCTTTTCCACATTACATATACTGCCTCCTTTGTCAAAGATTAATTGGCCACATAATCAGGGGTTTATTTCTGGGCTCTCTTTTCTGTTCTATTGATCTCTATGTCTATTTTTGTACCAGTACCAACTGTTTTGATTACTACCGCTTTGTAGTACATCTTGAAATCTGGGACTGTGATACCTGTAGTTTTGTTCTTATTTTTCAAGATTGCCTTGACTATTCAGGATCTTTGGTGGTTCCCATACAAATTTTAGGATTATTTGCTCCAATTCTGTGAAATATGCTGTTGGTATTTTGATAGAGAAAACATTAAATCTTTACATTGCTTTAGGTAATATGGACATTTTAACAGTATTTGTTCTCCCAATCCATGAGCACAGACTATCTTTCCTTTTGTTTACATCATCTTCAGTTTCTTTCATCAGTGTTTTATAGTTCTCAGAGTACCAGTCTCTCACCTCCTTGGTAAAGTTTGTTCCTAAGTATTTTATTATTTTTGGTACAATTGTAAATAATACTGTTTTCATAATTTCTCTTTCTGCTACTTCATTATTAGTATGTAGAAAAGAAACAGATATCTGTATATTGATTTTGTATAAACTAAAAATGGAGTTTGGGTATCAGAGTAATGCTGACCTCATAGAATGAATTTGGAAGCTTTCCTTCCTCTTCTATTTTTTGGAATAGTTTGAGAAGAAAAGGTATTAACTCTTGTTTAAATGTTTGGTATATTTCACCTGTGAAGCCATCTGGTCCTGGACTTTTGTTTGTTGGGAGGTTTGGATTACTGATTTAATGCATTGCTGGTAATCTGTTCATGATTTCTATTTCTTCCTGATTTGGGAAGGTTACATGTTTCTAGGAATTTATCCATTTCTTCTAGGTTGTCTAATTTGTTGGCATATAATTTTTTATAATATTCTCTTATAACCCTTTTTATTTCTGTGGTGTCAGTTGTTATTTCTCCTCTTTCATTTCTGATTTTGTTTGAGTTCTCTCTCTCCCTCTCTTTTAATTTTTTTGGATGAGTCTGGCTAAAGGTTTATCAATTTTGTTGATCTTTTCAAAGATCCAGCTCCTGGTTTCATTGATCTGTTCTGTGGGGTTTTTTGTTTTTGTTTTTTTCTATTTTGTTTATTCCTACTCTAGTCTTTGTTATTTCCTTCCTTCAATTGGTTTTTTGTTTTGTTTGTTCTTTTTCTAGTTCCTTTAGGTGTAAGCTTAGGTTGTTTATTTGATATTTTTCTTGTTTCCTGAAGTAGGCCTTATTCCTATAAACTTCCCTCTTAGAACAGCTTTTGCTACATCCCAAAGATTTTGGACTACCATGTTTTCATTTTTACTTGTCTCCATGTATTTTTTTATTTCCTCCTGATTTCTTGGTTGACCCATATGTTGTTTAGTAGCATGTTATTTAACCTCCATGTATATGTGTTCTTTCCAGATTTTTTCTTATGGTTGATTTCTAGTTTCATAGCATTGTGTTTGGAAAAGGTGCATGGTATGACTTCAGTCTTTTTGAACTTGTTGAGGCTTGTTTTGTGGCCTAAAATGTGATCTATTCTGGAGAATATTCATGTGCACTTGAAAATAATGTGTATTCTGCTGTCTTAGGATGGAATGTTCTGAATATATCTGTTAGTTCATTCTGGTCCAGTGTGTCATTCAAAGCTATTGTTTTCTTTTTGATTTTCTGTCTGGATGATCTATCCATTGATGTAAGTGAGGTGTTAAAATCCCCTACTGTTATTGAATTATATCTTCTGTTGGATTGTTCCCTTTATGATTATGTAGTGTCCTTCTTTGTCTCTCATTACAGTCTTTATTTTAAAATCTATTTTGTTAGATGTAAGAATTGCTACCCTGGCATGTTTTTCATTTCCATTTGTGTGATAAATGTTTTTCCATACCTTCACTTTCAATCTGCATGCGTGTTTGCTCTGAAATGAGTCTCTTGTAGGCAGCATATAGATGGGTCTTGCTTTTTTATCTATTCCACCACCCTGTGTCTTTTAATTGGAGCATTTAACCCATTTACATTTAAAGTAATTATTGATAGGTATGTACTTCTTGCCATTTTGTTACTTGTTTTATGGTTGTTTCTGTAGTTCTTTGTTCCTTTCTCACTCTCTTCTCTCATAGTTCGCTGGCTTTCTTCAGTGATATACTTGGATTCCTTTCTCTTTACTTTGCATATCTATTACCAGTTTTTGATTTGTGGTTTATATATAACCTACATCAAGCAGTCTATATAAGTTGATGGTCGCTTACATTTGAACCCATTCTAAAAGCACTAATGTTTTGCTCCTCTCTCCCACCCCTCACATTTTATGTATACGGTATCATACTTCACATCCTTTTATTGTGTGAATCCCTTGACTGATTTTTATAGATAGACTAATTTTATTGCTTTTGTGCTTCCTACTTTTCTTACTCCTGCTTATGGTCTTTCCTTTCCACTCAGAGAGTCTCCTTTAACATTTTTTATAAGGCTGGTTTAGCGGTAATGAATTCCTTTAAATTTTGCTTGTGTGGGAAGCTCTTTAATCTCTCCTATTCTGAATGATAGCCTTGCTGGATAGAGTATCCTGGGCTGCAGGTTTTTTTCTTAGCACTTTAAATATATCATGCCACTTTCTTCTGGCCTACTAAGTTTCTGCTGAAAAATCAGCTGAGAGCTTTATGGGGTTTGCCTTGTGTATAACTGTTGTCTTTTGCTCTTTTTAAAATTCTCTCTTTATCAATACTTTTTGTCCTTTTAAATACAAACTTTATGTTGATTTTCTTGGGAGCTCTTTGTGCCTCTTAGATTTGGATTTCGGTTTCCTTCTTCAGATTCAGGAAGGTTTCAGCTACTATTTCTTCAAATAAATTTTCTCCCCTTTTTTCTCTCTCTTCTCCAGCTTGGATCCCTGTAATGCAAATGTTATTATGCTTGATGGTATCACTGAATTCCCTTAATCATTTTCATTTTTTTAATGCATTTTTCTCTCTCCTGTTCAGCTTGACTGCTTTCCATTACTCTGTCCTCCAGGTCACTGATCCATTTTTCTGCTTCCTTTAGTCTACTATTTATTCCCTCTAGTGTATTTTTAAGTTGTTATCAGGTTCCTCATCTCTGGTTATTTTTAATGTTTTCTCTCTTTTTGTTGAGGATCTCACTGAGGTCCTCCACTTTTTTCTCCAGTTCAGTGAGTATCTTTATTACTATTACTTTAAATTCTCTATCAGGCATATACTTACCTCCATTTCATCTAGCTCTTTTGCTGTGATTTTGTCCTTTTCTTTCATTTAGAACACAGTCCTCACTCTCCTCATTTTGTCTAACTCTCCATGTCTGTTTCTATGTATTAGAAAAGTTGGCTATGTCTCCTGCTCTTGAAAGTAGTGCCTTTATGAAGAAGAGGCCCTATAGTGCCCTGCAGAGCAATGTCCCATGTTCACCAGAACCTGGTGCTTCAGGGGTATCTCTTATGTGTGTTATGTGCACCCTATGTTGTGGCTGAGCCATGTTTGCCTTCAGCCCAGTCATCTTCAATGGCTCTCTTTGCTTGTTGTGGGCAGAGTTCGGTACCTGTGGTATTAGTATGCCAGTCTGGGGCCACCTTGAGCTTGAGTTGAGTCAGACTAGGCATTTACCAGAGCTGTGGTAGCACAGAACTGCAGGGCCCTGTCCCTGTGTTTTCCCCTGAGAAGCTTTCATTGGTGGGCAGGGCCTGCAGTCACACCAGATGTCTGCCCCCATTCATGGAGCTGAAGTCAGACTGGTGTGTGTGGTTATCTTCTCCTCTCCATGGGGCAGGAAACACTTTGGAGTGGTGCTGGCCCCTGTCAGCACTGCTTGCACACTGCCACACTTGTGGCACCACTTTGGATGGACTCCTGCCAAGGGCATGTTGGTGGTAGTGGGTCCACAGGAGAACGTAGGGGCAGGGTTAACATCAAGACATATTTTACCAAATGTAGTGGACAATAATAAAATACCCTTTCTAGATAAAAAAGACCAAATTACTTCTAAATGAAATAACATTAGAATGTCAACAAATTTTTGATAGTAATAGTTTATGCTGAAAGACAATGGGATAACATATTTAAGATACCCAAAGAAAGAAAATGTGAGCTAAATATTTTATACAGCCAAACTGAACTTCAATATATACATACAGTCAAACTGCTAATCCTAGAACTCAACAAAACAAGCAGCAACCCATTTAAAAGTGGTCATAAGACTTGAATAGGTATTTCTCCAGAGAAGATATACAAATGGCCAATAAGCACATGAAAAGATGCCCAACATCACTAATCTTTAGGGAAATACAAAGCAAAACCACAGTGAGATATGACTCACACCCATTAGGATGGTTATTATAAAACATAATAGAACAAGAGAAAATAACAAGTGTAGTGAGGATGTGGAGAAATTGGAACTCCTGTACATTCCTGGTAGGAATGTAAAATTGTGCAGCTGCTGTGGGAAAAAAAGTAAGCATAGAATTACCATATGATCTAGTAGTTCCACTTCTGGGTATACACCCAAATGAAGTGAAAGCAGAGACTCGACAGCACTATTCACAATAGCCCAAATGTGGAACCAACTCAAATGCCCACCCATGGATGAATGGATAAACAAAATGTAGCATATACCTACAATGGAATATTATTCAGCCTTAAAAAGGAAGCAAATTAGGATACATGCTACAATATGGATGAACCTTGAAGATATTATGATAAATGAAATAAGCCAGATACAAAAGGACAAACATGGTATGGTTCCACTTGTATGAGGTAACTAGAGTAGTCAAATTTAAAGAGTCAGAAAGTAGAATGGTAGTTACTACTGACTATGGCAGGTGGTGGGGAAGAATAGGGAGTTATTATTTAATAAGTACAGAGTTTTAATTGAGGAATATGAAAAACTGCTGGAGATGGATAATGGTGATGCTTGCACAACAATGTGAATGTACCTAATGCCGCTAAACTGTACACTTCAAAAATTATAAAATGTTAAATTTTGTTATGTATATTTTACCACAATAAAAAAAACTGTCAAAATCATGCAAGAACAAATGAACCTAACTAGGAAATATTGTTCTTATGAGACCTTTATTAGGAATCTAGTACCCCTTGTAGTGTACCAGATGAGTAAATAAGGTTGAAGTAGAGTGTAACAACCAATACCATGTTCTAGATACTGCTCTAAATGCTCAGGACAAAGATTTATTTGTTTGTATAACAAATAACTACTGAATTGTTACTATGTGCTAGGTATTGTTCTAGGTATGAAGGATATTACAGTGAATAAAAGAGATAAAGGTACCCACCTTCATGTAGCTTGCATTCATGTTGGGGGAGAAAGAAAAAGAAGTAAGATATATTGTGTACCAGATGATAAGTGCTTAATGAAAAATTAAGCAAGTAAGGAGGATAGATAGTAGAGAGGGCAGGGAGGGATTCACAGTCTAGTGATGGGAAAGACAAACAGATACTTTTTAAAAATCCAAATGAAGGGGTGCCTGGGTGGCTCAGTCCGTTAAGCATCTGCCTTCTGCTCAGGTCATGATCCCAGGGTCGTGGGATCAAGCCCCACGTCAGGCTCCTTGCTCAGCGGGGAGTCTGCTTCTCCCTCTCCTTCTGCCCTGCCTCCTGCTCATGCTGTCTTTCTCTTGCTTGCCCTCTCTGTCTCCCTCAAATAAATAAATAAATAAAATCTTTTTTAAAAAATCCAAACGAATACCCCACAAATAATATATGTGGAATATTTTATGGATATACTGAGAAAGGGCATCTAATCTCAGCTTGGAGAAGGAGAATGTCAGAGAAGCTATAGAGATGTAGAAGTGTCTGAACTGAATTTTAGAGAAGGCCATGAAGAGACATTAGTAGAAGTTGTCAAGATCCAATAGAAGGAGCAACATGTGCAAATACCAAGATGTATGAGACACTCTGGGGCATCCAGAGAACTGAGTAATTCAGTATGAGGTGAGAGATGAGGCTGGCAGGTTGAGGCATTGGGGCCCATGGTGCAGACCTGGAAGTCTAGGGAGAAATCAAAAGATATTAAACATGGAAGTGACATAATTGGATTCTCCTTCAGAAAGGTCACTTTTTTGCTGCATAGATCTGATTGAAAGAAACCAAGACCAGAAGCAGGGAGGTATGACTACTGGATCCAAAAGAGAAGTAACATTGAATTAAGGCATTGGCTATGGGACTAGAGAGAAAACCCTTTGAGAAATGCCTAGAAACAAATCAGTAAGATTTGACAACCAATTGGGTTGACTAGGTGCCAATTACTAAATTAAGGAATGCAGAGAACAGGCTTAGGGTAAATAATAATTCCATTTAGACTGTTTACTTTGGAGCACTTGTGGACATCCAAGTGAAGCTATTCAGTTGGAGGAAAGACATAAACACGTAAATAGTTGAATAAAACTAAAAAGCCAAGAACAGAAACAACTATGCAAGAACTCCCCTCAGTCATTTCATGATTAATTGTCAAACAACTGATGGTCAAAAAGGGATCAGTGTTCAGGAAAGGATGCAATTACTTGGATGAGACTGAGAATGTTTTTTGGAGGCTGTGGGATCTGAGCTTAACGTGTGTGTTAGGTGGAAAAGGTAGAGAAGCAGGGGGAGGGCATTCTATATGAAGGGACTACAGAGGCAGTGCTTTGTAATAATAATCTAAAAAGAGCCCCTGGATCTTTTTCAAGTCATGCTTGAAATTTATCAAGTGTATTTCTTTAAATATTTTTTTTTTCTGTCTCCACTTGCCTCTCCTCACCTTCTGGAACTCCAATTACACATATGTTAGGCTGCTGGATGTTTTCCTGTAGCTCACTGATGGTCTATTCATTTTTTCCAGTCTTTGTGTTTCATTTTGGTTAGTTTCCATTGCAGTCTTTAAATTCACTGATCTTTTCTTTTTGCCATGTCTCATCTGCCATTAATTCCAGCCCCATCTAGTTCACTTTTCAACTGTAGAAATTTGGCTTGGGTCTTTTTAGATATCTCCCATTTCTCTCCTTGTCATGCTCATGCTTTCTTCTAACTCCTTGAACATATGGGATGTATTTATAATAGCTGTTTTAATGCTTTTATCTACTAATTCTATCATCTATGTCATTTCTGAGTCTCTTTCTATTGATTTTTTTCCTCATTTTAGATCTTATGTTCCTGCGTCTTTCCATGCCTGGTAATTTTTAATGTAATCTCAGACATTGTAAGTTTAACATTTTGGGGATACTGAATATGTAATTCCATAAGTATTTTTGGGCTTTGCAATAGGATGCAGTTAACTTACTTGGAAACACATTGGTGTTTTCAAGGCTTGCTCTTAAGCTGTTTGGTGGGTACAGAATAGCCTCTAAGCCTGGGGCTAATTTGACCCTTCCATTGAGGCAATATTCTTCTGAAGACTACTCAGTTCTTTAAGTGTTAGGAAGTCTTTCTACTCTGGCTAGTGGGAACATAATCTGTTCCCAGCCTTGTGTGTGCCCCAAAGTTTGCTCCACTAGCTCCTTTCCAGTGATTTCTTCTCCAGTCTTGGTAGTTTCTTCAAATTCATGGAGCAAATATTATTCAGCTAAAGATTCAAGGGGACCCTTTGCAGATACCTGGAGCTCTCCCTCATTGCAGCTTTCTTCTCTCTAGTATCCTTTGTCCCATGAAGTCTAGCTGCCTTGGCACCTCTGTACTCTGAACTCTGTCTCCTCAACTCAAGGAGATCAGCAAACTCTGCCAAGTCCAACCTTCTCTGTGCAGTGACCTGGAAGCTTACCAGGCAGGAAACTCACCAGCATTCATCAGGCTTATCTTAGTCCCCCACCACCCCTCCACCCTGCCTTTTTCGGAGATCTCTGTCCTGTAATTCTTGTTTTCCAATGTCTGAAAACAAGTTTCATAGATTTTGACCAGGTTTTTTTAGTTGTTTAAGGGGGGGGGGGATAAATATGGTCTTCAATATTCCATCATGAGTATAGGTGGAAATTCATTGCTTTGCCTTTAGAGCCTTAAATCTAATTATAATGTGAGCTCCTTAAAATTCAGCAAGAGCAGATCCTGGCACATAGTAGACACTTAATAAATATTTTTTTTAATAAATAAGGTTCTGTTTCCTCCCAAATTGTCCTCAATGAACTTCTTTCCAAAATTTAAATTTTAACCATTTCTCTAAAATACCAAGAACATTATTAACTCTCTCCTCTGAAATATTGGCTATCCTCTATTATATCCATCTTGGTGTGGTTAACATATGTCCATACTATTCCTAAAATGTTTAGGCAAAGAAAAAAAAAGACCCTAGGAAAGGATCTACAGGACTGTAGTTGCCTCTGGTTAACTTAATCTACTGATAATCTCGAGCAGAATCTCTCATCAGTTGTGTAACCATCAACTGGTGATCCAATCCTGTGGCCTAAATTTTCCTTAGAGGATGTGCTTCATATGCCTCATCCACCAAAATAATTTAGCCTAGCCCTGGTCTAGCTCTATAGTTTATGACCTGAAGAACAGAAAATGCTCAGAATGGCTAGTATTGGCGTGTTGATTCTGTCCGTTTCAAGCTACCAAGCTAAGTGCTAAAAAAAATGTCTGGAGTGAAATCATCTCCTAAGTCAGATCCTCTTTTAGAAGAATAAAGTAAACTCAGTTCAAAGGTAATAATTGTATTAACACATAGTAGGCACTTGGGCTTCCTTCATTATCCCTATAGCTGGGCTTCTTTCATCCCTATTATCACATATGATCTTTTGAAAAGTAGAATGATATGGCAAGAGTGGAACTACATATATTATTCCAGCACTAAGAGGAAAAAATACTTGGGGCGCCTGGGTGGCTCAGTCATTAAGCGTCTGCCTTCAGCTCAGGTCATGATCCCAGGGTCCTGGGATCGAGCCCTGCATCAGGCTCCCTGCTTGGCAGAGAGCCTGCTTCTCCCTCTACCACTCCCACTGCTTGTGTTCCCTCTCTCGCTGTCTCTCTCTCCGTCAAATAAATAAATAAAATCTTTAAAAAAAAAAAGAGGGAAAAATACTTTTTTCCCATTTTTTTTCCAATCAGATGTGGAATTAAATTGAAACATCTTTTTAAGTGAAAATAATTTTTCTCCCCAAGTCAGAATTCAACGTAGTGTAGTATAAGAATGCCACCTGACAAGCCACAGCATAAGTGACTTCTTATTGCTGCTTTTAATGGGAGCATTTCCCAACTTGCTGCCCTTGTTATACATCCATTTTTCACTTTGGAATAATGAATCCGGATCCTTAAGTACCAGAAGAAGTTGGCACCACTTTGCTGATAGTCCCCAGACTCCTAGAGTTTATCATTAGCAAGATAGATTAGGCCCAGAAGAATAGAATGTTTGTAAAGGGTTTTGGATATTTCTTTTCAGATTTTGATGAGAAAGAACAATGTGTCTGCTTATTTAGGCTCACTGGTGAGTCAAAGTTAAGACACAAAATCCATTTTCTCATTTTTCTGGGGCATAATATATTAATATTTGAAAATTATCTTCTAACTGAGATACTCAAGTCACAATGTATTTCTCGTATACAATGGTCTCATACCATCTCCCTTTAGACAGTTGAAACTGAATGGGAAAGAAAGGAATTTCTTAGAGTTTCTTTCCTTTAAGTAAAAGAATTTAGTTATTTTAAACTTTATGGAATACACTGTCCAAACAAGCCAATAAAGCAATGATAGTAGTAGCAAAGCAAAACTCTGTAAAGTTAATTTATTAACCAGAAATTTAGTTTCATTTTATGAAGGGCTGGGACATTTTGACCATAGAACTTCTGAGGTGCAGAAGGGCATGTAACATGGGGATGGAAGGGCTGAGTTTAATTTCTTTTTTCCCTCATTTTATTTGTACTAATAATTTGAAGGAGTTTTTCAATGTTGGCTGTAATTATCAGGCCAAGAGATTTTAGTCAACATAAGGTTGCAACACTCAGTACACAGGAAAAACAGGACAAATCAAAGTCAAAATAAGTTTCTCCTCCTGGAGCTATTAGGCGAGCAGGAACAGCTTGTTCACTAATTGCACAGATGAAGTCATTTTTGTTGTATTAAAGTCTTGACATGAGAATCTTTCAGTTCCATCTTGGTCTGCTATATAATGCTGGTGACAGGTATTTAAGAACTGCCCGTTCTGTCCAGAAAGTTCTATCTGTCTACCAAGTACTATCAGACTGTCTATATACATAGTTAAACTGCTCCCAACTTCTTTGAAGCACAGCAGAACCTCCCTGTGGCAGATGTACCTCAGGTTGTAATTCTCCCTTTTGGACTTCATAGTCAGCATTTAACTTTTGAGGTTTTTTTCCTCACACTTCAAAAACAGTGAATAAGGTTTTGCTTTCTTTAAAGAGGCCACTTTCATTTTAAAGAAAACTTCCTGAATGCAAAGAGCCTTGCAAAATGTAGTAAAATACTTTCCATGATGTCTCAGACGTTCAGTTAGGTTTGTTTTCCTTGTATAATCAGTTCTATTTGGTGGCGAATCCTTGAGACTATTTCACATTCTGTTAAATGCTAACACACACCAAATTTGTAGAATCAGAGGGAGCTGTTGGTTTGAAGAAGAAAGGATCTGCAAAATTAGAGCAAATTAAGCTAAAGGTCAATATTATATTAACACTAGCCCACAAGAAAAAAAAAAGAGTCAGGAGCTTGTGGGGGAGGGGGTCAGTGGGCACTGGAAGCCCTGCAGTTAAATCCAAGAATGGCTTTTCTGAAGTTACTTGCTGTTCACCAATGTGAAAGCAAAGTGATCAAATATTCTGGTTTTGGGGAATTTGCCATTGTTATTTGATGTTCTAATAGAGATATTGGCTCCAAGTTCTTTATGGGAGAGGAGTATTTTGCAATAACCTCTTCTTTAGAAAGGTTGAGTCTATTTAAACACATCAGAGTACAACTTGCCCTGATAGGGAAGTTATTAATATTAGGCTTTTTCTCCCTTCCCTTCTTCTTGCTTTTTAATGGCCTCAAATAACAAATTATTTCAAATTTTTTGTCTAAATAATTTTTATAATATTCAAATTGCACAGAAAACCATAGCCATTAAAATCAGCCTGTATCATGATCTCAGGGTCCTGGGATCGAGCCCCGCATCGGGCTCCCTGCTCCGCGGGAAGCCTGCTTCTCCCTCTCCCTCTCCCCCTGCTTGTGTTCCCTCTCTCGCTGTCTCTCTCTCTGTCAAATAAATAAATAAAATCTTTAAAAAAATAAAATAAAATAAAATAAAATAAAATCAGCCTGTAGCTGCACTAATCTCCATGAAAACACTGAAAGACAGATAAACAATGCTGGACTATAGATGAGGATGCATTAACTTCTTTATTACATTTTGAATTTCTTCCTAGTGCACATGTTGACAACTTCTCTACAAGGGAAAAGGTCAGAAAAATCAGAGGAGAGGAACTATTTTATTTTTATAATAAATAACACCGAACTTTTTAAAAAAGATTTTATTTATTTATCTGACAGAGAGACACAGCGAGAGAGGGAACACAAGCAGGGGGAATGGGAGAGGGAGAAGCAGGCTTCCCACCAAGCAGGGAGCCCGATGTGGGGCTCGATCCCAGGACCCTGGTATCATGACCTGAGCTGAAGGCAGATGCTTAACGACAGAGCCACCCAGGCGCCCTCTTTTTTTTTAACACTGAACTTTCCATAGTAGTTTTGTCCAACAGAACAATGATATAAGCTACATAAATTATTTCAAATTTTCTAGTAGTCATAATTTAAGAAATGAATTTATTTTAATAATACATTTCATTTAATGTAATAAATCTAAATAAAATATTATCGTTTCAATATATAAACAATACAAAAATTATTAATGAGATATTTTACATTATTTTTTCTCATAGTAAGTCTTTTGAAATCTGGTGTGTGTTTTATACTCACAGCAAATCTGAATTTGGACTATTTACATTTTTTTTTTTTTAAGTTGGCTAAGGGTCCAACTCTTGATTTCAGCTCAGGTCATGATATCAGGGTCATGGGATTGGGCCCTGCATCAGGGTCTGAACTTAGCAGGGAACGTGCTTGAGATTCTCTCTTTCTCTCTCTCCCTCTCCCTTTGCCCCTACCCCCTGCAATTTCTCTCTCTAAAATAAATAAATCTTTTTTTTAAAAAAAAGGAGAAGAATTGGACATTTAACTGACTGAGCCACCCAGGCACCCCTAAACCATTCACAGTTCAAACGGTCAATAGTCACACATGGCTAGTCGCTTACCATGTTGGACAAAGCAACCCTACAGAGTAGTAAATATTTGCTGTATTTAAAAAAGGAATAGAGTCTCTTCAATGGAGAGCTCTTGCAGTTTTTTTCTTTGGACTTTTTAGAAACTACATTGGCCCTCTAAAGACTTGACATGTTCCTGTCCAGAATGATTATGCTTCAGGGTGCTCTGCATCCTACAGAAGCAGGTCCACCAGAATCTGGTGGTATTCTGCTTCTCTGTGTCTTCTGTATTAATATTGTGTGCCAAACCAAAATGAATCTTGGCTTCTGGCTGTAGTATTAATCTTTTCGAGCCCTTCACACTTCAGAGCCTCTGGCCCAGCAATCTACTGCTGAAGCTGATTTGAATCTAAGAGGAGACTCATCCAGTTATGATAGACACAATTATTAGAAATTATTATCAACAACTACATGCCAAAAAATTGAGCAATCTGGATGAAATGGATGCCTTCCTGGAAACTATAAACTCCCAAGACTGAAACAGGAAGAAATCGACAGCCTGAATAGGCCAATAACCAGTAACGAGATTGAAGCAGTGATCAAAAACTGCCCAAAAAACAAGAGTCCAGGGCCTGATGGATTCCCTGGGAAATTCTACCAAACATTCAAAGAAGAAATAATACCTATTCTCCTGAAGCTGTTTCAAAAAATAGAAACAGAAGGAAAGCTTCCAGACTCATTCTATGAGGCCAGCATTACCTTAATCCCCAAACCAGGCAAAGACCCCATCAAAAAGGAGAATTTCAGACCGATATCCCTGATGAATATGGATTCCAAAATCCTCAACAAAACCCTAGCAAATAGGATCCAACAATACATTAAAAGGATCATCCACCACGACCAAGTGGGATTTATCCCCAGGTTGCAAGGGTGGTTCAACTTTCGCAAATCAATCAATGTGATAGAACACATTAATAAGAGGAGAGAGAAGAACCATATGGTCCTCTCAATTGATGCAGAAAAAGCGTTTGACAAAATACAGCATCCTTTCCTAATTAAAACTCTTCAGAGTATAGGGATAGAGGGAACATTCTTCAAGTTCATAAAATCCACCTATGAAAAACCCACAGTGAATATCATCCTCAATGGGGAAAAGCTGAGAGCCTTTCCCTTAAGATCAGGAACATGACAAGGATGCCCACTCTCACCACTATTGTTCAACATAGTACTAGAAGTCCTAGAAACAGCAATAAGACAACAAAAAGAAATAAAAGCTATTCAAATTGGCAAAGAAGAAGTCAAACTCTCTCTCTTCACAGATGACATGATACTTTATGTGGAAAACCCAAAAGACTCCACCCCAAATTACTAGAACTCATACGGCAATTCAGTAATGTGGCAGGATACAAAATCAATGCACAGAAATCAGTTGCTTTCTTATACACTAACAATGCAACTGTAGAAAGAGAAATTAGAGAAACAATTCCATTTATAATAGCACCAAAAACCATAAGATACCTAGGAATAAACCTAACCAAAGAGGTGAAGGATCTATACTCTAGGAACTACAGAACATTCATGAAAGAAATTGAAGAAGACACAAAAAGATGGATAAATATTCCATGCTCATGGATCAGAAGAATAAACATTGTTAAAATGTCTATGCTACCCAGAGCAATCTATACCTTCAATGTCATCCTGATCAAAATTCCAATGACATTTTTCAAAGTGCTGGAACAAACAATCCTAAAATTTGTATGGAATCAGAAAAGACCCCAAATCGCCAAGGAAATGTTGAAAAAGACAAAAAAGTGGGGGGCATCACGTTGCCTGATTTCAAGCTATATTACAAAGCAGTGATCACGAAGACAGCATGGTACTGGCACAAAAACAGACATATAGACCAATGGAACAGAATAGAGAGCCCAGATATGGACCCTCAACTCTATGGTCAAATAATCTTCAACAAAGCAGGAAAAAATATGCGATGGAAAAAAGACAGTCTCTTCAATAAATGGTGCTGGGAAACTTGGACAGCCACATGCAGAAGAATGAGAACTTGACCATTCTCTAACACCATACACAAAGATAAACTCAAAATGGATGAAAGACCTCACTGTGAGACAGGAATCCATCAAAATCCTAGAGGAGAACATAGCAATAACCTCTTTGACATCGGCCACAACAACTTCTTTCAAGATTCATCTCCAAAGGCTAGTGAAACAAAAGCAAAAATGAACTTTTGGGACTTCATCAAGATAAAAAGCTTCTGAACAAATAATACATTATATGTTTAAAAAAAAGAAGAAGAAGAAGAAGAAGAAGATAGCAGGAAGGGAAAAAAGAAGGGGGGGAAATTGGAGGGGGAGATGAACTGAGAGACTATGGACTCTGAGAAACAAACTGAGCGTTTTAGAGGGGAGAGGGGTGGGGGCATGGGTTAGCCCAGTGATGGGGATTAAGGAGGGCACATACTGCATGGAGCACTGGGTATTATATGAAAACAAGGAATCGTGGATCACTACATCAAAAACTAATGATGTATTGTATGGTAACTAACATAATATAATAAAATAAAATTTAAAAAATAAAATAAAAAATAAACCTGTTCTTCTGGACACTTTGAGCTCTGGAAAGTATATCACTTAGAGTTGTATCCAACATATCCTTCTCTGTCACTCCAGACAACAAATAAATTGCCAATTCCTCTTAGTCTACCTCTGCAGCCTCTCTGCCAAACATTCCTTTTTTGCTATTCCCAGTTCAGGCCCATGTTGCCTCCCACCTATATCCTTGAAATCACCTCCAGCCCTGTTTCCCTTCAACTCCTAAATTCCAACACTTACCAAGACTTCTAAAGCCCAGCTGTAAGGATGTCGTCTCCCAGCTCAAAAACCCCCAGTTTCTCCCCCATCACCTAATAAACAAAATCCAAATTCTTTAGCTTGATGTTGAATGCCCACCCACACTCTTAATGTGATTTCCTCCTACTCCCCTACATGTACTCCAGCCAAAATGTACTAATCATATCCCATATACACCCTTCCTATTCTAACATCTTGGCTTTGTTTGTACTGCTCTTGTCTTCTTACTTTCCTAACTTCTTACTGATCAAAATATGACTGCATCCTTCAAGGCCTAGTCAAAACTACTACCTCTTCCATGAAGTCCCTCTGGATTTTCCAGCAGGAAATCTTTTCGTCCTTGTACATACTTTGTTTATCTGTTATGACTCTTACTACAGTTTACATTGTAAGCTTGTTTTGTGTGTATTTATATCAATAGCTTATCTCTGCTCAGATTATAAAGTTCATTTCATTGATTCAACAAATATGTGTTGAGTTCCTGCTAGTGCAGTACAGAAAAGAGTGATCAAGCCAGACAGAGTATTTATTTTAGAAAGCCATCCTAGGGCACCTACCATGTATCTTGCACTTTGTAAGCACTAGTGATTACTTGAATACATTACTTGAATACATATCTGAAAAACATATTTCCAGACTGGAAAATTAAGAATAAGAAGTAAACTTAAAAGGCTTCAGAGCAGGGGTGCCTGGGTGGCTCAGTCATTAAGTGTCTGCCTTTGGCTTAGGTCATGATCCCAGAGTCCTGGGATCGAGCCCCGCATTGGGCTCCCTGCTCTGTGGGAAGCCTGCTTCTCCCTCTCCCACTCCCCCTGCTTGTGTTCCCTCTCTCGCTGTGTCTCTCTCTGTCAAATAAATAAATAAAATATTTTTTTAAAAGCTTCAGAGCTGCTGAACTAGGAGTTCACAACAGCTAGAGGTCTGTCTCTTGTCACTTTAGTCATAGAGACCCCAGCAAGCCCTCACACAAAGCCCTTTGCTCTCAGTTACACACATCTCCAACAATAATAATCATGACAACAACCACAGTGAGCTTGGACATATGATTTCCAAACTCATGTCAGATGAGAAGCAGCAAATTAGGAGCAGGGAATAGAAATGGTACAGTCAGTCACATGGGCTTCAGTGAAATGGACAGTCCAACAGCAAGGGAGGACCCAGAAAAGCTAAAAAACAAAACAACAATAAAAAAAAAAAAAAAGCACAGCAATCTGCAGCGATTTAAACTAGGGACAAACAGTTCTGCATACCTCTGAAGGGCCTGAGGACTTTTCAGTGTTATAGCACACTACTACTTTTAAGGACAAGTCATCAAGCTGGTTTATGTTTATAGAGCACTATTTTTTAGAAGGCAGGGAAGATTAATATATTGGAAATGTTTCCATCCAAGATAATTAAAACTCTTGGTGTTTAAAAGAATGAATCCTCAGCCCTCTATTAAACTCACTTATCCAGAACAACTCTCTCCCACCCCCACCCACAGGCTCTGGAGCCAGGGTTTTATTGTACTTCTTGCATTTCTTGATTCATTTGCCTCAGAACATTCGTTGGCTCTCCGCGTTTAGTTCAATTTTCATTCAGTAAGTTTTATTCCCATTTTATTTGCACAATACTCTAAAAGGGCCAATGGAGGACACATAAGATTTGAAAAGTCTAGACCCTAGTCTTGTCTTGGAGATGCTCAGAGTCTAGTTTAGGGGATAAGACCTACATCCTTGAACCAACATCAGGACACAATAGAGTGAGATGTGAATAAGTGTATAGTGAAACAAACTTTGCAATGAAGGATTATCTGGGAAAGGACTAGGGCTAATCAGGAAAGATTTTTAGAGCCTCTGAGCCAGAAGTGGAAGATTTGGGAAGGGCATTTTGGTAAAGAAAACAGCACAAAGAGGAGTGATAACTCTAGGCAAGAAAGAGCAAACTCTGTGTAGGCAGTGGTAAAGAGCTGGCCTGACAGATGAACTGAGGGCCCTGCCTAGGGAAAATGAGATAAGTTTGAGGCATTTCCACAGTTTTGTACAAATCTCTATCATCTTTCTAAAGTCCTATCTTGGGCTGCCATAACAAAATACCATAGATTGGGTGGCTTAAATGAAAGACACTTATTTTCACAGTTCTGAGGGCTGGGAAGTCCAAGATCAAGGTAATGGCTGGGTACCTTGGTTTCTGGTGAGTACCTGGTTCCTGGCTTGCAGACAACGACCTTTTTTGCAGTGTCCTCACATAGGGGAGTGGGAAAAAGCAAGCTCTCTGGTGTCTCTTCTTATATGACACTAATCCCATTGTGAAGGCCCCACCCTCATGACTTCCTCTAACCCTAATTACCTCCCAAAGGCCCCATCTCCAAGTACCATCACATTGGGGGTTGGCCCTTAAACATATGAATTCAGCAAGAGTAGGGCGTGTTGGGGGTGAGGACATAAACATTCAGTCTGTAATAGGTCATGTGAATGTAAATCCCTCTTTGAAAAGCCAAAAAAAAAAAAAATCAAGTTTGATGTGTAGATTGGTACTCTCTTCGATTGTGTCATTTTGCTAGAGAGTTTATGTAACAGCTACTTGCAAACTACAAAACTGTCTTGATTTTCTTTCTCTAAGCTCATTTTACAAATGAAATTACAGGAAATGTAGGTTCTTCTTTGGTTAGAAGTTCTAGAGGATCTTACTTCTAGAAGACATCATCTAGTGCTATGGATGTGTCTAAAGCCTTGGGTGATGGTTAACAGATTCCGAGTAATTGAGGATGAACACAAACAATGAGCTTACTTTCTATAGCTTGTTATCTGGTCAAGACTGGAGATTTATCAGCCTCTTAAAATGAGGCTCTAATAGCTGTGCTTTTACCTTTCTCACTAGACTGTAAACTCTGGTGGGATAAATGTGTTTCCCAGCTTCTAGACACAGAAATGGGACTTACTGCTAAATTAACAGCTGAATAGATGATTGAATGCAAGACAAATAAATTCATTAACATTTGACTTAAGTCATGACTTTCTCAAAATTAACTTAGCCTGAACTGGCTGAGATTCTTGTGACTGGTGGATCATGACATTTAACATATTAAAAGCAAACCACACAATCAGGAATTTTAAAGTAATTTTTTCATAGACATGTTTGTTGTAAATCCAATACACGTGTATCCTGTTGAACTGGCTGCTTTGTGTAATTGAGAGCCAATTTCAACGTTCACATGACAATGAAAATCTCAAGTTTAAATTTATTAATATGTTGTCTTGGCAGAACACCAGACCTCTTAATAGCAAAATATGGAGAGAAAGGATATTAGTCTCCAAAGACTTGAATTTTATTTCAAAAATAAACTGATGTTCTTAAAAAGATCATTCACAAGAAGACATAACTGTGGAGCTGTGGACTATAAAGTAATTTAAATGAAAAATAATCCAAAGGACTGAGAAGGAAATTTTCAGTATAGTAAGTAGTTGGAAGGCCAACTGGCAAAATATTTAAGTGTCTTAGGGCCCACCTGAGCAATTCAAGTTCCGAATAGTTGCTAACTCACTGATCAGGTAACTCCTAGTCTACATATACTTAAATAATTTGCCAAATACACTAGGATATGAAGTAGAAGCACTGCATATTCAACCAGATGGATCCCAGAAAAAGAGACTGCATCATTGTTAATAACCATGGCTATCATTTATTGAGCACATACCAGGTATCTGTCCAGCACCATGTCAAGTGCCATACAGACTTATCTAATCCTTATAAACCCACGATTGAGCAAATGAAGAAACTAAGACTTAAAAATAGGTTAAGTAAATTACCCCAAATCAGTAAGTATGTAAAGGGAAAAGCAATATTTTTGCCTTCACTATGGGCCATTCCATTCTATTCCACTGCTCCCCGAAGGATGGTCCTTGAAATGACAACATCAGCATCACCTCAGAAGTTGTTAGAAATCAGGGGCGCCTGGGTGGCTCAGTCGTTAAGCGTCTGCCTTCGGCTCAGGTCATGATCCCAGGATCCTGGGATCGAGCCCCGTGGCGGTCTCCCTGCTCAGCGGGAAGCCTGCTTCTCCCTCTCCCACTCCCCCTGCTTGTGTTCCCTCTCTCGCTGTGTCTCACTCTGTCAAATAAATAAAATCTTTAAAAAAAAAAAAAGTTTTAAAGAAGTTGTTAGAAATCAAAATCTCAAACCCCACCCAGACTTACTGAATCAGATTCACTGATTGTGGGACCTAGGAAATCTGTTATTAGCCAGTTCTCCAGGAGGTTCTAAAGCATGCTAAAGCTTGAGAAGCACATCTCCATTCTACTCTATTTCTCCAAACTTTAGCAAATACATATATTTTATTTGTACCAGTGCAGATTCTTACAAAACCCAGAAAATTAATTATCACATCCATTTCTTTGAGCTATGTGAACAATAGTCACTATACCAGTGACCGTAATTCCTACAAATAAAATATATAAAATGAGCCCCAAGGAAAACAACCCATTAGCATTATCCATCTAAAATATGAACAAGGGGGCTCCTGGGTGGCTCAGTTGGTTAAGCAACTGCCTTCGGCTCAGGTCATGATCCCGGAGTCCTGGGATCGAGTCCCACATCGGGCTCCCAGCTCGGCGGGGAGCCTGCTTCTGCCTCTGACCCTCTCCCCTCTCATGCTGTCTCTCTCTCTCTCAAATAAATAAATAAATAAAATCTTTAAAAAAATAAAATAAAATAAAATATGAACAAGGGCTACAGTGATTTGAATTCCTTCAAGGCCTGACTACACATATTGATTTGGGATTAAAACAGTAATCACTTAGCTCATTCTAAGCTTTAACAGATAAAATAGATTTTTAATATAAGCTCAAATATGAATATCTTGCCAAGAGGGCAGGAGTAACCATCCTGTGTGCTGTGACAAAAGTGAAATGTAATATATGAAAATGGCAATCAGAATTCCAGTCTATTGCTATGAGTAGTTGTCTTGCCAAATAACGAAATGTATTGACATTGTTGCTGAGCTGTCATTGGCACATTACACAAACACTGAGATTTTCTAAGCAAAGTTACTGGAAGTCATTCAAATATTTATAATAGTGTAATGGGTGAACTGGAGACTTTCTCTTTCAAAAAAATGTTGTTCCAAACTCCTTGATGAGAAAATATTTGGAATAAAGCACAATAGATTTATATACAGACTTATAGGGCTGAAATTGATTTTTGTTTCTCTGGGAATTTAAGAATCTTTTTAATAGTTGAGAGCTGGTGTACAGCTGCAAAAGGTTGGCTTAATACAGAGCCAATATTTATGCTTTCTTGATAGAACAAATGAGAATTCTCTCTCTGTTTTCTATGAAAGCCTGGCAACACTGGGATATAATACTTGCTTCTTCAAAATGTTTTTAAATTGTTGTTCACTGTTTTGTATTTCATCTTGAAACTGCTTTATTTACAATATTATTAAACCTCAAAGAAATCCATATGGTGGAAGAGAATGGAGAAATTTTGCAATTTCACTGTTTTATTCTTCTTTAATAGAATTTATGTGAAACTGAAAATTGTTCAAGTCTGCTTTTTGTCTCAAGGTGTATATCTGTATCTTGCAACAGGATGGCTTAAAGAGATGGATAAATTATATTACACAATAAACTTTATAGCTAGCTTTTAATTCTGCAGAAATTGCCCTCTTCCTAACAGGAGTGTGAAGGTTTATGCAGATACTTGCTGTCTCTATGTTTAAATAAAGCAAGCCTAGCCTCAGAAAAATACAAACATAGTTTTGTCTAAATGTAGATCCAGCAATATTGTTACCAGCAGCTCCTACTTCTTAATAATTTCTAGGTTCTTTCTAGACTTACTTATTCCTACTGCTTACCATTTGCCTACTCTATTGAGGACCTACTAAGGGCCAGCCTTATGCTATTGCTTTACCTGGAATCATGTGTACAGGTGCAGTACTCTGACATATGATAACCACCATACATCTGCCAAGGAACACAGAATTTGTCTGCAGACAAAGTAATTTATGCTTCCTGGATCCTAGCCCTCACTAGCAGAGTTTTGACATCATATGCATTATCTTTTAGCAAAACAAAACAAAACAAAACAAAAAACAGGAATCCAAATGGTCAGTATAATGTAGAGGTTAAAATTATGGACACTAGTATCAGATAGCCTTGATTCCGGTCCTTGATCTATTGCTTACTACCTGTGTGGCCTTGAACCTGTTGCTGTAACTGCTTGTGCCTCCATTTTTTTATCTCATAGAGCTGTTGAGCAGATTTACTCAGAGATTGCTCAGAAGAGCGCCTGGTGTGGGTTAATATATGGATGCCATTATTGTTATTCTCTGTGCCTGTTCCATCACCTGTAAAATGAATGCAGTAAACAAACAAATCATATAGAATTTCTGTTGTAAAGAAAGCTAGAGGTTCTATGAGGTCAATAACCACGTATGTCTTTTCACTATTGTATCCTAGCACATTGCGTAGATGCCTGACATATAATAGGTATGAATAAGTGAATGAATAAATAAATTATATATATAAAGCATTTGGCACAGTGTGTTCAATAAGTAAGAGCTATTTTAAGTATTTTTAACTATTTTGTGGAATCTTCAATAGAGCTTTTGTTCAAGCCTGACCTCTGTCCATAGTACTGGGAAGTCTTTACTGGGAAGTTTTCACTTCCTGGAACTAAGACCTCCAAGAAGCTCTGTCCAGTGGCATTATGGAATTACTCCTTCGGCCTTGACTAGAAAAGAATTAGTGGTAAGAGCATTGTGCCAGAAATCTAGGAGATTAAGATCCAAGTCTTAGCTTAACAATTTCCTACTTGTGTGATCTTAAACAAGTCATTTAATCTCTTTGAGTCTATTAACTTCTATTGTAATTTGAATGGTTTGGATTGAATATAATTTTACATATTATGTCATAACTCTTTGTTCTTGAACATATGAACAATTTTTATGGCTTATCCCTCATGTATGTAGCATGCTTATTACACACACACACACACACACACAGGTGTACATATGAGTATGTATGCATGTATGAGTCAGCAGTAACTGTTGTGAATTTTTTTTATCCAATACTAGAACTTTTCTTCTGAAATAAAAAAATTCCTCTCTCCATTTATACCTTTTTTGGCAATTCCTGCATGAGAGTTTTACATTTAAATCTAGCATCCACATTAGATTATGAGAAATGTTCTAAAAGAAAACCTTGATTAAGAAAAACTAATGACTTATTTTATCCATTCCATCACAATGTGATTTCCTCCTTCCACACTCATCCAGCTTTTCTTGTTTGTGTCAATTATTTGCTATTTCTTAAAATATTCACCTGGTTAAGCATGTGTATGTGCCTTGTCTATGTAAGAAGAGATATGACCTACTATTTGCCAGGCACCCTGCTAGGGAATTCTCTCATTCTTTCAACAATCCCCAAAAATTATAGATGAGGAAACTGAATTTAAGTGCTTAAGTGGTGCCAAGTTCAAACCACAGTCATTGATGGAGCCAGAATTTGAAACTGGGTCTGTCTCATCAAAGTCAATGCTGTTTCTACTCTATACTGTCTTTCACATAGCTGCTTGCCTTGTCAATACTAACAGTCTAAAAATGTCCCTGGGGGGCGCCTGGGTGGCTCAGTCATTAAGTGTCTGCCTGGGATCGAGCCCTGCATTGGGCTCCCTGCTCAGCGGGAAGCCTACTTCTCCTTCTCCCACTCCCCCTGCTTGTGTTCCCTTTCTCGCTGTGTCGCTCTCTGTCAAATAAATAAATAAAATCTTAATGTGAGACAGGAATCCATCAAAATCCTAGAGGAGAACATAGGCAGTAACCTCTTTGACATCGCCCACAGCAGCTTCTTTCAAGATACATCTCCAAAAGCTAGTGAAACAAAAGCAAAAATGAACTTTTGGGACTTCATCAAGATAAAAAGCTTCTGCACAGCAAAGGAAACAGTCAACAAAACAAAGAGGCAACCCACAGAATGGGAGAAGATATTTGCAAATGACACTACAGATAAAGGGCTGGTATCCAAGATCTATAAAGAACTTCTCAAACTCAACACTCAAAAAACAAATAATCAAGTCAAAAAGTGGGCAGAAGATATGAAAAGACACTTCTCTGAAGAAGACATACAAATGGCTAACAGACACATGAAAAAATGTTCATCATCATTAGCCATCAGGGAAATTCAAATCAAAACCACATTGAGACACTACCTTACACCAGTTAGAATGGCAAAAATGGACAGGGAAAGAAACAACAAATGTTGGAGAAGTTGTGGAGAAAGGGGAACCCTCTTACACTGTTGGTGGGAATGCAAGTTGGTACAGCGACTTTGGAAAACAGTGTGGAGGTGCCTCAAAAATTTAAAAATAGAGCTACCCTATGACGCAGCAATTGCACTCCTGGGTATTTACCCCAAAGACACAGATGTAGTGAAAAGAAGGGCCATATGCACCCCAATGTTCATAGCAGCAATGTCCGCAATAGCCAAACTGTGGAAAGAGCCAAGATGCCCTTCAACAGATGAACGGATAAAGAAGATGTGGTCCATATATACAATGGAATGTTACTGAGCCATCAGAAAGGATGAATACCCAACTTTTACATCAACATGGATGGGACTGGAGGAGATTATGCTAAGTGAAAGAAGTCAAACAGAGAAAGTCAATTATCATATGGTTTCACTTCTTTGTGGAACATAAGGAATAGCATGGAGGACATTAGGAGAAGGAAGGGAAAAATGGGGGGATGGAATTGGAGGGAGAGATGAACCATGAGAGACTATGGACTCTGAGAAACAAACAGGGTTTTAGAGAGGAGGGGGGAGGGGGAATTGGTTAGCCCGGTGATGGGTATTAAGGAGGGCACATACTGCATGGAGCACTGGGTGTTATACAAAAACAATGGATTGTGGATCACCACATCAAAAACTAATGATGTATTGTATGGTGACTAACATAACATAATAAAATTTTTTAAAAATGAATAAATACTTCAGCGTGTAAAAAAAAATCTTTGAAAATAAATAAATAAATAAAAGTATCCCTGGGAGCAGATCTGTTATATTTGGTTGAACCATCCCCCCCGTACATACACACAGCATTGTGAACATAATAGGTGCTAGAAAATGTATTTTGAGTAAATGAAAGAAAAAAGGGACACTTTGGGCCTTCCTCAATTTTGTGACCTCGTTTTTCTCTTAGAGTTCTTCTTCTTCTTCTTCTTTTTATTATTTATTTTATTTTTTTGGATCAAAACAGGAAGTGGTAAGGTTGTCACATGAATACAAATCATAGAGTTATGACAAGTGCCAAACTGGCTCTAAGGCATCAGGGAAGTCAAAGCTTATTCCCCTCTATTTCTTTCCCAGCACTCAGTGGGCTTGAATGTCAGGATTCCCATCTCACAACAGCCTCAGTAGACAGCAGCATGCTGTGGAGGGCACAACCACTGTCCTAACCAGGGGTAGGGATCTCTAGACCCTTTCAAATTCTACACCAAAGAGTTTTTTTGGGCTTATGGAAGTATATATTTTTTTATTATGTTATGTTAATCACCATACATTATTAGTTTTTGATGTAGTGTTCCATGATTCATTGTTTGCATATAACACCCAGTGTTCCATTCAGTACGTGCCCTCTTTAATACCCATCACCAGGCTAACCCATCCCCCCCACTCCCCGCCCCTCTAGAACCCTCAGTTTGTTTCTCAGAGTCCATAGTCTCTCATGGTTCGTTTCCCCCTCCGATTTCCCCCCCTTCATTTTACCCTTCCTGCTATCTTCTTCTTTTTTTTTCTTTTTTAAACATATAATGTATTATTTGTTTCAGAGGTACAGGTCTGTGATTCAACAGTCTTACACAATTCACAGCACTCACCATAGCACATACCCTCCCCAATGTCTATCACCCAGCCACCCCAATGGAAGTATATTTTAAGAGAAGTTATTTGGTATTATTAGCACTTGTGTATATTTTGAAGATTACAAAAATCAGAGATTGAACAAAGCCATTATTTCTGATCCTGGAGATGAGAGAGTTCATACTTAAATGGGGGTGATAAACTCAGTTTTGGAATCTTTTTTATTGGATACTCTTTTGAAAAGTAGTTAGTCATGAGCAATCTAAAAGTGTTACATTAAACTTAGCTCTTGTATTAGGCAAGTTAAACTGACAACTGTAACAAGCAGTCCCAACCTTTAAGCTTTACACAATAAAGCCTTATTTCTCATTTATGCAATAATGTAAGTATTCTTGGTCAGCCAATGATCCCCCCCAAAAATATCTCAAGGGTCCAAGCTCCTTCCTTCTTGTAGTGCCACCTGCTCTAGATCTTCAGAGTCCCCTCTATTAAGCTTCAGGATGAAAAAGGAATGTGGAAGTTTAAGCAGAAAGTTCTTATAGTCCAGGCCTTGATACATATCATTTCCTACCCACATTCCATTGGCCAGAATTCAGCCATATGGCCACACCTAACTGCAAGGAAGGCTAGGAAAAGCAGTCAGGCTGAGTGCCCAATAAGAAAAGGAAATGGGGTACAGGGAACACACAGCAGTTTCTGTCCCAGCTCTAAATGTTTACTTCCTATCCAGGCTTATGGGGTTAGCAGTGTTCCATGTACAGGACCAATAAATGGTTGCTCTTGTTACAATTGGTACATCTGATATACTCTAATAACCATTATCTGAGACACTATATAGTACACAGCCAAGTGTTAATTGTGGGCTGTGATAAATAAGACATGACTTCTGTCCATAAGAATTTTGCACTAAAATAGAGCTCTCAACCAACTCTAAAATGGAGAAGAATAAATTAAGAATTAAATAGAGGTGAAAGTGTTTTTAACATATATTTGATTATATGCCTGTCTGCCCTAACTAAGCCTCTCAAGACCAAGACTTCATAACACATCTTTGTGGCCTTTATTCAGTGTCTAGCATATAGCAGGTATTTTAGAAGTGTTTTTTAAGAGAATAAAACAAAGAACTATGTTGAAGGAGTGCAGAGAATGAAATCATTATGTGTTGTTATAAGCTGTGCACTATACAACTCTAGGAGGTGCAATTCACATTGTGGTCATTGTGAATGGCTCTCCTTAGAGTTGTATACAATCTGCCCATCTGTATGTGAGAGCCCCGGGGAAAAGAGCAACCCAAAAATGCATCCAGGAGAACATGGAAATTGAACTGGGCTTTGAGATATACAAATAATTCCTACATATGAAAAAAGGAGAGGAAAGGTGTTCCAGTCTGAGGAAAGAAGCCGATCCAGAAGCCCAGAGTTCTGGAAAGGCAGCTGGTAGACCAGGTTGCTGAGAGTTATGCTGAGACAGGGAAGTAATGGATAAAAGGTGAAGTTACTTTGTTGCTCAATAGTGAAGGGTGTTGATTACCACATTGAGAAGTGTGAAGTTTTTTGGTAAACACTCTGGAGTTATTGTTGTTTTTGGAGAACAGAAATAATGTGTGCCCACTCATGTTTTAGGGAGATCATTCTGACCATCATGTGGAAGATGAACTGAAGAAATGAAAGGCAAGGAGATCATGTGGGAGACTACTACCACACTGCAGCTGAGAGATGATAAAGACCTAACTAGGATGATGAGTAGATAGGAAGAAGACAAAAGGACTGTGACTTATTGGCTGCCCCAGGTGACAGAGAGGAGTGAAAAAAATACTCCAAAGTGATGTGGAAGGTAATGTGGACAATTCATTGCAGAAAGAGAACAGGAGTTTTAAAAAGGAAAATTATGTGTTTAGTTTAGTATGTGTTGCATTTGAGGTGCCAGCAGGATATCTATATAAATACCCAGGAAGAGGGGAGATGATTTCTGAACTATCAGCTCATGGCACTAGCCAGGTAGACAGAGCAATGGTTCTTAGCGGATTGTGTGTGTATGGGGAGGGTGAAATTGGTCTGGCTTACCTATCACTGAGTATGAAATAAACTACCTCACAAAGCTTAACACAACCACTTATCTTGCTCATGATTTCGTGGGTCAGGATTTGAGGAAGGAGTAGATAGGCTAGGTAGTTTTGTTCTACATGGTCTTAAAGTGGCTGGGCCTAGAGGATCCACTTTCAGGATGGTTCTTTATTCATACATGGTGCCTCCATGCTCCACACATGAGGTCTTATCATTTGAAGTGCTCCCTATGGCTTGAGGTTTTCATGCCATGGTGGTCTCAGGATATCTGATCACACTTCTTACAAGAGGCAGGAGTTCAAGTTACCAGATCAGTAAAGGGCCATGCCTAGAACTGGTACAGTGTCCCTTCTGTTACATTTTGTTGGTCACAGGACCTAAATACATTCAAGACTTTGAGAAATAGATTCCACTTCTGGTTGAGGAAAATGGCAGGTCACATTGCAGAAGGGTATGTGGGATGGGAAATATTTTGGGGCCATCTTTCAAAAATACTATTTGCTATAGGGGTGTCCATCAAAGTCACCTGCGGGGATTTTTCAAATTATGGCTACTATGCTTCCAAGTTTTCTTTAATTTTTTGTTTTTTTGTGATTTTATTTTTAAGGAATCTCTATACCCAACAAGAGTCATATGCTTCACCGTCTAAGCCAGCCAGGTGCTCCTACTTCCAAGTTTTAAGTAGGTTGTACAAGAAATTCTGATACATATCCCTGACTAAGACCCACTGGTATAGAGCAGAAAGAAAAAGTAGCTCAGAAATGAAATGTAAAAGGAAGAACAACTCTGAATAGGGAGCTCCTGCTGATAGACCAGAGATGAAAGAAATGAGCTCAAGGTATTATGGGAGCCCGAGCAGGAAAAAATTCAAGGAGGATGCAGTCAGAAGCACCAAATGCTATGGAGGTAGTGAGAATAAGAAGTAAGCAGAGGTTGCTGTATTTGGCTTTAAAATGTCTCCAGGCATCTTTGAACTCTATTGCAGTTAGGGTTGGGATCCCAATTCTGAGGCTGGCAAACTGAGTCTGCAGCTAGAATAGATTCCTTTTGTAGTCAGTCTATTGCATCAAGTATAGAAACACATCAGACTAGGACTTGAGAGAACTAAGTTCAGATTCTAACTTGGCTGCATATTCACTCTGTGACCCTATACATGTCACCCATTCTCTCTGGGCTTCAGGCTTTTTTGCTCTGAATTCTATATTAATATTTAAAATGTCATATTCTCTTCTTGTTTGCATTCAACAAATGTTTGTTTTCTTGAGATATTTTTTAACAAGACTTGAAAATACTCTCTGTTTTTTAATGTGGTATTACTTGGGACCAGAATAAGGGAAAACATCTGCTTTTATTTCTTTATTTTTTTGACAGAGTTTCTAAATATTTATAATTTACATGAAAAAAATTACAACAGTCATACTGGGCTTCTTTCAAATGTGAAGGAAGAGAGAAGGTTTTGCAAATGAAAATGATAGAAACCACCTTAGTAGGAAAATAATCTGAAGATGGTGTTTGCTCAGAATGGCTCAAAAAAGTCCCCAAGTCCTTGCCTTCACCAGGACGTCCTGGTAGATAGGTAATATAAGAGAGATTTAGGTTAATAAACTCTCTGGAGAGTGCTGTCAGATGGGTTTTGATGACTGGGTTTGCTTTAGCTCCTCAGTCCCTTACCAAACGGAACTAGTGAGACAGTGGTATGAGCCTGGATGTTCCTGGATCAGCCACTGGGGAGATCCTCAAGCAGTATCATTCCAGCCCTGCCCCCAACAGGACTTTCAGGCATCTGCCTTTAGCAAGGCCAAGGCTAAAACAGTGTTTACACAGCTGGGCCTTAGTTTCATGAGGATCTTCATTCTTTGTAGTCTGATTCTCAGTGCTACTTTGGGATACCTCTGAAGATGGGGAGCCAATTTAACTCCAATCATCAAGTAAATTACTAATCAGCCCTCCCACTTCCAAATCCAGACCTTTTTACTTCAGCCTGGTCCATTCCTCTATCCCCCTAGCTACTACTCGCTGCTCATTCCCCACTTGATGTCTTCTTATTCATATTTTCCCTTTCTTCTCTTTCTCTTTTTCTCTTTCCTTTTCCTCTTTCTCTTTCTCTTTATCGAATCCTAATCAGAGTTCAGAGCCAGGCTAAATTCTGCCTCTCCTTGGAGCTTCCCCTGCCAACTCTAGGCCTCTGAACCTCCCCCATACAGGCATGAGTTACCCACTAGGCAGGCTGAGTACGTGCGTAGACCACTTGTAATTCAGGGGCCACAGCCATCCCACCCCTACCCCCACCTCACTAAACACACACACACACACAGAAACCTCAGCTTTAATGAATGTATACAGAATTTTGAAATGGGAGAATCTAAAAAGATTTTATTTTAACTTTAGCATATGTAACCTTTGTGACATTTCAAGAAATAACATTTGTTATTCATTATGTAGGGAGGGGCATGAAAGGCGTACTCTTTTCAGTTTAGGGTCTTTAGAGTTCTTAATTTTATACTGATCTTCCCTCTGAAATACATTGCGCTCATTGTGTTCTGCATAGACATTGGCATTTAACTGTATATTGTCACATGGACGACCTAGTGGCTGAGCACATGATTTCTGAAATCAGACTGATGTGTTGAAATCTTGACTCTGACACTCACTAGCTCTGTGACTTTGGGCAAAGTATTTGTGGTAGATAATCTCCAATCATAGCTGTCATAACTCCTTTCCCCCGCCACTCCTCCATTGAGAAGTGAAACTTGTTTCCCCTTCTCTTAAATTTTGCTGGGCCAGTTACGGGTTTGGCCAACAGATCATGGGAGAAGTGATGTTCTAAGACTTCTGAGCCTGGACCTTAAGAGAACTGGGAGTTTCCATTTCTTCCCTCTTGGAGGGTTCCTTCTTAAGAATCTAGCTTCCATCCCAGGAGAGACAATGGAGGAGTATAGATGTCCTCTGGTAAACAGTCTCAACTGTGCTCCCAGTTGATATCCAACACCAATTGCTAGCCATGTGAGCAAGCCATCTTGGATGTTTTAGCTCTGTCGAGCCTCCAGATAAGTGTTGCCCCAGACAACCTCATGTGGAACAAAACTGCCCAGCTGAGCCTGGCCAACTCAGAATCATGAGACATAATAAGATGGTGTTACTTCAAGCCACTAAGTTTTGAAGTGGTTTGTTGTATAGAAATAGATAATTGAAACAATATTTAACCCTACTTAGATTTGGTTTCTTCCTCTGTAAAATGGAGTCAATAATGGTACCTATTTCATGGTATTGTTTTCAGGATCGATTGAGATTAGTGGTAACTGCTTAGTGATGTTATCATTATTATTATTTTTAATCATGCAAGGAAGACTCTGTCACTGGTTAAAAGGATTCAAGAATCAAAGTGCAGGAGGTGGGGGAGGGCAGGGGAGAAAGCGAAAGTGTAGGAAATAAATGGAACTACCAAAATACCATCAACTTTTTTCAAAGAAATGGAACATATCCAGCCAGATTCTAATCAACCCAATCAATATTCTGCCTCTGATAGGAGCACTTAGGAAAACTTAAGAATATCCTCCAAAGTCCTTCACTTCCTATAATAAAGTATTACAAATCTAGCACCACGGAATCTAGATGAATCTTTCATGAAACTAGTTATTTTTAGCTTATATCACTTCTCAGAGAAACAACTTCCAGGCATGTATAAAGCTGTACTGCCTTTTATTTTTTCCTAAAATACCACCTTTAGCCCTCTAAGAAGTGCTTCCCCATTAAGCCTATATACATTACTGCTTAATTTGTAAATGAGAAGTTAATGTATCTTTCCTCACAGAGCCAGTTTCCTTGGTAAGGTCAGCACAACACTGATAAGAAAATCTATACTAGGCCCCTCAAAATGGGCCTCTGAGATTCTGGCTGAAAGCTCACCACAGATCTGGGTCCAATAATAAAATCCTCCTCAAATCTGGGAGCACTCAGCTCATTCCTGCCTTCTCAATCTTTTAAGTGCCTCCTTCCCATGCTCCTTCTTTTCCTTTCCCCAGTTCCTTGCAAAATCTTGTTCCAAAATGTCAGTCAACCATCAGCTAATGGGATCAGAAGTTGCTTCACAATCACAAAACCTCCTGTTCCCCAGCCCAGTGGCCCCCATTACCATCCTGTGTCCCAAGATGACCTCCAGCCTCCATGACATAAGAAGACATTTCAGAGCAGCTTTATAAATGGAGAAACTCGTTTGTTATTTTTTCAAGGGACCAAGAAAAGAAAATGTTATGAACAAGGAAATTGTTGGTGGGTCACTGGCTGGGACACTGAAATTTGAACATTGAACAATTAATTTGAGGATAATATAAACAGGTTTCATTATACAGATTTTAGGAATATGATATGAACAGTCTGTTGTTTTGAATTCTAGAATATTCTTCCCCCTACTGTGCCCCCACTCCCACCCCCTCTTACCATGACTTGGCATTCTCCCTCTTACTACTCTACTCTGCTGGTTGTTTTCTCCCTTTATGCCTGCTGTTGGGAGTGCAGATGAACTCTGAACTTGGCTTCATGTGGTTGCCTTGCCTACATTTATTCTGACATTCTGGTTTCCTATCGTGTTGCTGACACACATTTTTAAGGGTTCCATTATGTTAGGGTTTTTTTCCTTACTCTCTTCAGAAAAAATGATTTTTCAAAGGAATATTTAAAAAATCTTTTTGTTTAAAGAAATGTTTCTTTCTAGTTCTTTGTCCTGTTTCACAATTATAGCCATGTAATCCATAAGGAATCCATTAATGTGTAAGAGGCTTTGAAGCTGCTAGATTGTGTGTGTGTGTGTGTGCACGCACACTGTTTTTTTCTCTTTCTCTCAGAATCTGGCTGCTGCCAACCACTGATTTAGGAATGTTTAGGGGTATATGCCAACTCAATAATCAAAATCATTTTGGTACTGGGAACCCAACCACAGTCTCTGTAGACCAGTGGAATTTATTGCTTGCTCCAGTATTAAGTAATAGTACCAACAACATTTTGAATAAAGAAGAGTCTGATAAGATGTGAAAGAAGGTCAGGATAATTCATTTTGATCATAAAACAATGCTTGTTTTGAATTGAAATACTGAAGGTACAAATAGCCTGATGGTCCATGGCTTCCTTCCCTTGACCTGGTATAGGAATATGATTCATAGCTTACTTCAGGATTGAGGCTCCATACAAAGTGCTGATTTGCTGCTACATATACGTCCCTATTTTCATTCCACAAATATCAGTATCTAGTACTGATTATGGGCCAAGCACTGGCCAAGGCATTGGGACTGCAGTGGTGAACAGGATAAACACAATTCCTGCCACATGGCACTTTCTGAAGGAAGATATCTTGGCTGCATAGATTACTTGCTATTAGGACATTTGAGGCACATGCATAAGAAAGTAATAGTGAAGCTAGAGTCCTACTGAACTGTGTTCTGACCCAGACTATACCACTTCAAGCAGTGTTATCTTGAACAATTTATGTGGCCTCACTTCAGATCCTAAATTCCAATAGAACTTACATCATAGGGTTATTGTTGAGGGTTAAGTGAAAAAAATCTTTGTACAGCTTTTAGCAAAGTGCCTGGTTAATAACCAGTAGTAGTAATAGTGGTGGCGGTAGTACATGAGAGCCACACTGGCCTTCAGCAAGGTAAGTTTCTTCATTCTTGACACAGCAATTCATGGGACCAACCATCACTGGCAAGTCACAGATCCAGCCCACTCTGGAGTCTCTTCAATTCGAGGGAGAGAAAAAGAAAGAAAGTGTTGCCCAATGCTCAGAACCACATCCTTTGCTTCTAAAACTACAGTTCCTCTTACTGCTCATGGAAGGAAATGCAGCTCCTTCCTCCCCAGGAGGGTAGTTGCCAGCTCCACTGTGGTGAGGATCCTTCACACTACCTGAGCCCTGACATCTCAGACCCCATAAGGTGCAGCACCCCTCATCATCCCTGAGACCTACCACCAGGGACTGTGCCAGTGGAAGCCCACCATGCTATGGTATAGAGTCTTCCCACCCACTCTGCCTCTTCTGTTTCAGCAGGATCCCCATCCTGCTCCATATTGAGCCTAAAACAGTAGATCTAGAACTTCCAAGGTTGCTGGAACCTTCAGGGCTCACAAAAAAAACATCTTTCTGATGGGTCCTGGATTGTCTTTACCTTTGGGACAGCCCTGATTTCAAATACTTATCTCCAAAAGAGCACTCAACAGTTATCGTATGGCTGCCATGTGCCCTGATGTTTCAGCTGAAACAACATGATTACCAAACCTAACCAGATCTCTCCCAGAATAGTCACAAGGTTTTCCTGGGCACAATGGGGGTTACTCTGCCCAAGGTATGATGCAGGGAAAAAAATCTGTGTCCTGGTTCCTCTGTTCCTGTGCCTCTTCAGAAGTTATGTCTTCTACCCAGCAGGAGAGAGAAGTTTTCTCGGTTTCCATCCTAGGGATCTAGGTGTGAAAAGAAACTAGAGGGTATTATGCTAAGCAAAATAAGTCAATCAGAGTAAGACAAGTATCATATGATCTCACTGATACGAGGAATTCGAGAAAAAAGGCAGAGGATCATAGGGGAAGGGAGGGAAAAATGAAACAAGACAAAACCAGAGAGGGAGACAAACCATAAGAGACTCTTAATCTCAGGAAACAAACTGAGGGTTGCTGGAGTGGAGGGGGGTGGGAAGGATGGGGTGGCTGGGTGATGGACATTGGGGAGGATATGTGCTATGGTGAGTGTTGTGAATTGTGTTAAGACTGATGAATCACAGACCTGTACCCCTGAAACAAATAATACATTACATGTTAATAAAAGTAAAAATAAATAAATAAATAAATAAAACCTAGGTGCAAAAAAGAACCCACTGTAGTCAATCTGCCCCCTCCCTTCTCTATGAAGAGGGAAGGCCCAGAAAATTTCCCCAGATCCTGCCCAGCTCATCTATCTCTAAGTGACCTTACCATAGCTAGTGTGTGGGAGGAGAACAAATTTAAATGAAATAAACATGAACCTCCTCATAACAATAATAGTGCTATTAATCCGACACTTACTGAGTGCCCAATTAACTACGTGGTGCCAGAGGAGAGACAAATCCCAGCCACCCGCTTGGTAATTTAGCAAGATGCTGGCTTAGCAGGTCTGTGCTAGCTTGAGGGAAGAACAGGTTGATGCCAGAGGCTAATCTCTAGAGGCTCTGTCTTCAAACAAGACTGTTTCCTCAACCAGGAAATTTCCTGTATCACATAGTATACCATATGTTCTCTGACATCCTTTTCTTATAAATCCATAGAGCAGTACAGGGCAGGGTCCTTTCCCTGGAGCCCTTTCCTGGGGACATCCCCCTGTGGTAAGTCAAGCACACATTTCTCTGTCGGATGATGGCAGCCCAGGGTAGCCATCGGTTCTGCAGCCTCTTATGTGGAAGCTTCCCCAGTAAACCATACTTCACTTTTTGCATATCACTAGTAAGGCGTGTTTCTCTGCTGCCTTGGCATGACCGCATCAGAGCCCAGGAACTTAGCCAGTGTGCAGGTGTGAAGGACTCAAGGTCTCTATACACAAGTAGTTAACAGTTTCGTGGAAAAGAACTCAAAGGCGATAATAAATGCAGTACGTTTATAGACACTTGAGGTAAGAAGGAACTTTGATAGGCTGTCACTGAACCCCCACTCTAGGCAACAGATTATAATCTTAACTAAAATGCATACTTCTGCTTAGATTAACAAAGTCCTGGAGGGCCACTCATAAAGGGGGCCGACACTGGTTCCTGGACCCTCACTTTCACTCTTCAGGGGAAAAAGAAGCCCCCACAGATGACTGTATCTGACAAGAACTTACACTGGGAACAAACCCAAAATGAGGAGATATTCACTAATAATAATACATAATAATAATAATAAAATTCACTAATAATTTTTGTGGAGAATAAACCAACCACTCTTTATTCACATTGATTCATTTAAGAAAGTTAACAGAAAATATATATCTATATTAACCACAATATATTTATACCCACAAGTAATGTTTCAACATAAGCAACCACTCCAAGTGCATGGAAACATGGCCATTGGCCCTTCGAAGTGAGATGGCAAACCTAGGGAAATACTCAGGCTGGGACTGCTGTGTTCAGATTAGGCCTTACACATGAGTGCAGGGCTGGAGGGGGGTGGGCATGCTAAACTCAGGCTTATACACCTTAGTCTGTTTGTGTGGGTGTAAGCACCCAGAGGAAGGGTGCCATACTTTTCTTCCACACATAGACACTATCCATCCACAAAGCCTAAAGGAGTTCACTTTTCCTCATTCATCTGCCTGAAAGGGCTCCTTTTTATAAATGGTATAATTTTTTTTTAAGATTTTATTTATTTATTTGACAGAGAGAGACACAGCGAGAGAGGGAACACAAGCACAGGGAGTGAGAGAGGGAGAAGCAATCTCCCCACTGAGCAGGGAGCCCGATCCCTGGGATCATGGGATCATGATCAGGGTCCTGGGATCATGACTTGAGCCGAAGGCAGTTTCTTAACGAACTGAGCCACCCAGGTGCCCTATAAATGGTATAATTTGTATGTGCTAGCAGGTGTCTCACCTTTCCTCAAAGCCTTTCAGGACTTGAGAGTTCTAAGGGCAAGTGGGGTACAGGGGACCTGACTACTAATAGCTTGAACCATCCATCCCCACTTGGAAATGACAACTTCATAAAGACCTTGGATTTTTGGACTCTGGTCTTCTCCCAGTGGGTAAACATGGAGCTCTAGAGAATAATTTGTCCTGCTCATCAAGCTGGTTTTTTTTTTTAACTGAATCTTTTTGAGATAATTGTAGATTCACATGCAGTTGTAAGAAATACAGAGAGATATACTATGTACACTTTACCAAGATTTAATTATTTAAACCAACATTTGTTGAACACTTTCTGGCCAGCCATCAGGACAACAAAGATGCTTGAAATGGGATCCCTGGGCTTCTGTGCCTTTAAGTTTTCATGATGAAGACAGACACAAAATATCTCTTTAATGAAGTTCATTGTGCAAACTGCCAAGAGGGAAGTGAGCATGTTGGAGGAAGAGTCCTGGGCAGTGCCTTGGGGAATGAGTAGAAGTTTTTCAAGAGAAATGGGTGTTGGAGAGGCAATCTGGGCAGAGAAAAGAGCACGGGCAAAGGCTCAGAAGTATGAAATAGCATGGTGTGTGCTGGGAGCCATTCAAGTAATTCAGCATGGATTGGAACAAAAAATTCAAGGAAGAGAGTTCAGAGGCATCTGGGGAATGAGAAGGGAATGTTGTGTGATCCTGGCCTCCCACATTCTATGCTGGGGAAATGAAAAACAGATGGGAAATATGCTCCCAAACATGGCCCAAGCATGGCTCTCAGAGAAGCAGGAGAGAATCTTGTTCCGGTTTGAGGAACAAGAGCACTCATTTCCAATTTTTGGACTATGGCCCTCATTTCCAATTTTTGGACTATGGCCCACTTCCTTCTGTGACCGTCACCCAAGGCCAAGGGCAGGAGGTCTAGCTCATATCTTTCCTATTCTGCACAAGGGTGGCAATGGGAATGAAACAGAGTGCCCCCTCTACCAATCTGGGCTACCACATGGGGCGAGGCACCCTCAGCTCCCACCTGGCATGAAGTTTACCCAGAAGTCCTGTAAGGGCCCAGTGAAGGACACAGAAGGAAGGCCCTGACTGAGCTGAGAAACAGCAGACCTGGAGTATTCTCGCCACAGATGTCCACAGAAGCTGCCAGTGGAGCAAGGAGTAACCAGGTACACAGGGAAATAATTTCCTCAAAGACAGTGAAGATCCAAGGAGTAGCGTGGGATCTGAGTTCCCACCTGCTCACCTCCACAGTCACACAATAAACAAATGTGTGTGTTTACATGTATACATTCTTGAGGAGAAGACAGGGAGGGCATACTGAGATATTTAAATGTAAGTTTCCTTATTACTCAGCAGGATGGGGCTCCTAAGGAAGATTAGGTAGTTTATAGAAAAATAAAAAAGTCACATTTTCCTTGAATGAATGAGTATATTGTGTGTAAATGATCAACCCCTCTATATATGGTTTATGAAACCCTCAGTAGGGTTTTGGATGAAACAATTCTATTTTAATGTGGAATGGCAAGGATTCTGAATCATGCCATACTCTCTGCCAGTACTAAAATATTCTCTTACCAAAGAAAAGATGAGCTACTTTCTCACCTGTCCTTGCATCCAAAAACATGGCAATCCTGGTACATCCCCAGAAAATGGGGATGTGGCCTTTATGAGAGGATTGGGGCAGTTTTAGATCTGTGAACTGGTTTGTTTCAGAACAACCTGATTTGTAGTATTCCACCCTGTAACTGAAAGGGAAGCCGAAAGATAAGAAAGCAGTATTGTGTGTAGGTAGAACTTGGAATTTGGTGGTTTATGAGCCACTGATGGCCAATTTTCAGGTATTTTTTTAAGTAAAAAAGGAATATTCCTAAGTTTGCTGTGTTTACAAAACAAATCTCAGCAACTTAAAACAATAATGGTTTATTTCTTCTTGATGCTGTCTGGAGGCTGAGATGGGCTCTGGTTTTCACCAAGTGCCGTGAGTAAGAGAAACTTACCCTTCCTGCTGTGTGTCTTCCTTTATCCTCACACCACTACCACACTCACAACACTTCTGATAACAGATGTATGAGGGTCTTCTTGCACCAAGAAATTCTGTGACACCAGCTGGGTGTCCTACAGTTCAACTCAACTCTGAAACTACCTACCTGGAGACAGCATCAGATTCCACAGGTTAATGGTTCAGTCCCATAAGACAGCCACCACCACCACCACCGTAGACACCAACACAAGTCCAGGTCATCACCTGTGCTCCTGACCAACCAGCTATAGGTCAGAGGTTCCCACGACACCCTCCTCAGGTTTGATCAATTTGCTAGAGTGGCTCACAGAACTCAGGAAAACACTTTCCTTACTGTTTACTGGTTTATTATAAAAGGATATGATAAAGAATACAGGTGAACATTCAGATAGAAGACTTACATAGAGCAAGGCACAGGGAAAGAGCATGGAGCTTCCATGCTGTCTCTGGGCATGCTACTCTCCCAGTACCTCCAAGTGTTCACCAATCCAGAAGCTCTCTGAACCCCCATAATTTTGATATTTTTATGGAAGCCTCATCATCTAGACATGATCAATCATTAATTCCATTTCTAGTCCCTCTCCCTTCTTCCAAGCTTCTAATCATGGCTTGGTCTTTCTGGTGACCAGCCTGCAACTAAGAGTCACCTCATAGAACAAAGACACTGCTGTCACCCAAGAAATTCCAAGAGATTTGGGAGCTCTGTGTCAGGATAAGGGGTCAAAGACCAAATACTGGAACAAAAGATGCTGCTACTGCTTTGATCACTTAGAGTATTGTAAGAGTTTTAGGTGTTCTTTGCCAGGAACCAGGGGCAAAGATCAATATACATTTTTTTTATTATCTTATACCCTGGGTTCTGCTCTGTCTTCTTATTTCAGGACCCAGGCCGAAAGAGCAGTCCCTACATGGGACATACCTGAAAAGAGCAGAGAACCGGCCAAACCTTAAGATGAGTCTTATACCTTCTGCTCCAACATGATGAATGCCATATTTACTCACATTTCATTGGCCAAAGCATATCACATAGCCAAACCCAATGAGGTAAGGACATAAAATCTTCCCATAGGAGGTACAGTAAATCACCTGACAATGGACAGGGAGGAGTGACCGGTGACTGAAAAAAATAATATTATCTAGCATGATAATAAACACTGATTATAAATAAAATGGAAAACATGGGAAAGAAGAAAATAAAAATTACCTGTAATTCCATTGTTAACACTCTGATGTATTTCTTTCCAGGCTATGTGTCTGTGTTTTGCTGTTTTGACAAATTTAGGATTATAAAAGTATATGCCTGCTTTATAAGCTGCTGGTTGATACTGAATTATATAATGAACACTTTCCCACATGAAAAATCATTCTTTTAAAATATCACTTTAATTCTTGCACAATTTTTGTATTAGTTTGGATAGACCAGGTTTTGTAACAATAACAAAAAAACTCAACTTTGTTGCATGGCTTCAAGTCACAAAGGTTTATTTCTTTTCTTTTTTTTTTATTTTCAATTAGCCAACATATAGTAATGATTAGCTTTTGATGTGTTCAACAATTCATCAGTTGTGTATAACACTGAGTTCTCATCACAATCATAAAGGTTTATTTCTTATTCAAGCCTCATGTCCAGTGCAATTTGGCATGGCAATTCTGCTTAGCTTGATCATTCTGGAACCAAGCCAGAAAGATCAGCTACCATCTCAAATGTATCTGGCTATTGTGAAAGAAGGGAAGGAGAAAATAGGAGGGCATGCATTGGTTGTTAAAGCTTCTGCCCCCAAATTTTCACACTTTATTAGCCAAATCAAGTCATGTGGTGTGACATTTTTTTTTTCCCCAAGGGACACAATATTTTGCAGATCCTCCAATCAAGAGGTTGAGTCTATTTCTCTACCCCTTGACTCAGCTTGGCCATATGACTTACTTTGGCTAATGGGACAGTAGCAAAAGTAATGTAAGTAGAGGCTTAAAATGTCCTTGTGCATTGAGGCTTGTTTCTCTTAATGCTTTTAGAATCACCCAAGATTGACATAGAGGATGACAGATCACATGGAGAGAGAGGCCATGCTGTTCCATTTGTTTCAGCTATCCCACATAGGTAAGTGAGGTCATTCTCAACCATCAAGTTCCAGCCAGCCTAGACCAGAACCATCCAGCCAATTCACACATTTTGAGAACTTTTTAAGCCACTAAATTTTGAGGTGGTGTGTATGCCATAAGAGCTGACTTATACATATCTATATCTAATTTCATCTGGGAGAGAGACATGATATTTTTAGAAAGTCTTATTGACCTCTTCAGTATGAAATCTTATGGATGTGCCATCATTTATTTAACCATTTTCTTATCATTAGAATCATATTGTTACCTAAATCATTATATCACATTCATTATAACTATAAATAACACTACCATGAACATCTTTGTGTATGCATTTTTACCCAAGTTTCTGATTATTTCATCATAACAGATTGGTGGAAGAATTGCTGTCAAAATTTAAGCCTCTTAATGACCAAATTATGAGCCAAAAGGATGATACTAATTTATAAATCCAATGAAAGTACATAAGCATACCCATTTCTCTTCACTCTTATTCAACATCTAAGTGTGAGCTTTTAAAAGCATCTTTGCTAATCTAATGAGAGAAAAGTTTCATTTAAATTTTAATTTCCTTGCAAATTGAGATCACTTTGTCTTATATATATTGTTAACAGTCAATAATTCTTACATAATACTCAGTGTATATGATAACATTTCCTTATTTTTCTGTATTAAATTAAATCCAACTTTAGTGTCCCATAGGACAAAATTGGCAGAAAGCTCAACATCAGGTGTTCTTTCCAGTTTCTTTTCCCTCTCTTAGATGGTGAGGAACTTGGAGCCCTGAATGGGTATTATAAAGGTGGTGGGGCTCTGTGCTGGTACTTCATTTCCCTCCAAGCTAGGTGCAGGGGAAACTTTATGAAGGGGTGAGACCATCTGGGTTCCCACAACCTTGAAGGTAATGTTCAGTTTTCACATTTAGACATACCTTATTCAGGTCCATCTACCTCAGCGGCATTAGAGTGGGTGCAAGTCCCCTCCTGCTCAAATCTTTAAACACCTGTTGCTTGCCCAATATCATATTCTGTCAGCACCACAGGAAGGCAGGATGCAGAACTCTAGTTCCCTTTATTTGGCAGAGTTATAATTTGAGAAAGTTTGTGTGGCATGTGGGGGTGGGGAGGTGATGTAGGTGGCTGGGATGACAAGAGTTTATATGTACATATTACATAATACTTTCCCCAAAGGAATGAGCAGATATCTCAGAAGACAAACAATGTAACTGTTAGAAGCATAATATAAATGTCAAGTCTAAGAAATTACATATAGAAGTATTGAACCATAAGTCATCATATTTCTTCTGTAATTAAGAAAAAAATCACAATAATTTTAGTGAGTTAGAAAAGAAATGCAAAGTCAGACTATGAACAGACTTATGAACTTCATGGACAGACTTACTATCGAGGCCCTCTATATCCACACCTCCCATCCCCACTATTTTTTTTCATACCCTGCTCTTTGAAAAAGCTTCATTTCCACCAGATGTCATGGGACATAGCTTCTGTCAGTTAATGAATTGACAACAGTTCTCATCATTTGGGGTGCTGGAGTAGATCCCCAAACCCAGTCACATCCCTTTTCCTCCAAGGAACATATAGTCCTATCTACAACACCTTTTCAGGTAAAGCAGCTGAATGACGAAGCCAAGTCCTCATGAGACCCACTAACTCCCCACCCATTGAGTTATGTGCTCCTACGTCATGGTGGTCAGTCGGTGCAAGGGCGTTGCCTGCATCTAAGACAAATGAAGAACTTGCAAGAAAACACACGAAGGCTGCTGGTGCCAAACACTTTATGGGCAACATTTGCCAGTGCAATCTGTGTGTTGTGTCTTCTATAAAAGAATGTCAGCAAAGGAAGGAAATGGAAACCATTCCACAATGTGGGCAACCTCTCCTTGCTCACATATGCTAGAGCTGGGACAGTGGATACAAAAGTGGACCGGGGTGGGGGGGCGTGGGGAGGGTGCCTGAGAAGGAAGACTGGAAAAGGAGTCAGCTCTCGTACTTAGAATTTGTTGCTAGAAAACAGAAGAGCTGTTAGATTGGCCCCCCACAGAACTGTTTAACTCCTCTAAGTCTACCTGGAGTTTTTTGATGTAGTTACTCCACCATAAAATTTCATATCTCCTTAAGATTCAACTTCAGCTAAAGGCCCTGAAGAAACAAGGCCTCCTTCCAAAGAACTGAAGAGTCCAGAAACTTCTAGGTTCAACTGGCCAGTGTCTAAACTGACAACCTGCTCTGCAGCCTGAGGGATGATAAAACTTCACGGACTGGGAGAGAATTCCACGTCAAGAATGTCTGCTTCTGAGAGCTAGCTCTGATTGCCCTCATCCCCATTAACAAAAACAGATGTGTGCTCATGAGCAAAGTAAACATTCAAGGTCAATATATGTTCCTCTCTGCCAATCTAGTTTGGCACTTCAATATGAGCAAATAGTCTATGAAGCGGAGTGGAACTTTTCTGTAACACTGGTGTCGAGTGACAGGACTCACATCTGTGTATTAGGTTAACTGTTATATTAAATATCTATGAAGAGACTTTTTCTGTTTCATGGGGAATGATTTGAGCTATGATAAATCTACTGACATGGAATAGTTATTCTCTACCAGAGAAACAAGGGAGTATGATATTTGAGAGACCAAGTTTCAATCCTGGTTCTATTGCTTACTATCTATGTAACCTTGTGCAAGTCATTTAACTTCAGTTTCTATCTCTAAAATGGAGGTTTTAATAGCATGTATCTCCTACCTTGTCAGCACTAAGCATGCAAAATGTGAGCTCACTCTAGCATTATTCCACAGCACCAGAGGAAGTAGAATCCAAGAAGCCTGGATACCTAAACTTGTCTTCATTCATTCTTTCATTAAATATGTACTGAGTACCTACAATGTGCTGGTAGAAATACAGCGGTGATGATGAAAGATGTAATTCCATGCCATCATGGAGTTTATGGTTTCCTGATTCATCTGCCGCTCTGGATGTGACCCTTCCATATAACTCAGCACCCTGAGCATGGTGTTTCTCAGAGTAATTTGAACATAAGAATTACCTGGAATACTTGTGAAAACACAGATTCTAAGACCTCATCCTGCTGAATATCTTAGGAAGATTCTGACTTCCTTTTCCTCACTGGCAAAATAGGGAGCAAAGCAACCCCTACCACAATCTTATTGTGCATTCCAAGAGAAAGAGCATATGGGAAAGGGCTTTGGAACCCATGAAGTTACTTTCCAGTGTGTGGCATCCCGGCTCTCTCTGGAGGTTCAGAGAAGCCAGCCAAGGGCCACTCAGCCTGTGTTCTATCTCAGTGTCCTCTTACCCCACCTCCTCTCTCTGCACTCTCTGGAGACATGAATCAAAAGCCACCTACCCCCATTTTAACCTAATGAGCTAATGGATCTCAGACTGACAACAGCCTCAAGTCCACCACCAAGATGGACACCTGTATTATATTCTAGGAGTACATATTATAAGGCTTCAGCGGGCAATTCAGTGGCCATAACTGGTGGTTTTCAGGGGACAGCCCTGCCTTCCCTTACCATCTGCTGAAATTGGAGATTAACCCAAAGATTAGAGTGGTGAACGGTAGGGTCTTAGTAAGTTCTCCTCACCCAGCCCCTGTCCACCTCTCCAGCTTTATCTCCCCCTCCTCCTTTTCCTCCTCCTCCATACATCCATCTAACCTCTGACTACCTCTTCCCTTCTTTCAGTAATAAAATCCTCCAATTTTTAACTGACCACCTAGCCATCTAGAATAATGACTACATTTTTCAACCCCCTTGCTACTGTGATCAATGGAAAGTAAGCAGAAATGTCAAATGGCCACAACTGGGAACAGTCCTCCATTAATAACTGGCGTGTGTTTTATCCCTTTTCTATCCTATCCTGTCCTCTATCCTGCTGCTTGGAATGTATATGTAATGGCTAAAGCTCTAGCATCTATTTTGGATGTTGGGAACCAGACTACCCATCAGGAGAACTGGAATAGAGAAGGAGCCTGGAGCCCTGAGCAGTGTATGGAGCCAACCCTTTAATCTGGTCTTGAATTAACAACCTCTAGACTCTTACATAAGATAAAAACAAACTTCTATCTATTTTAAGCCACTGTTACACTGGGTTTCTGCTACTCATATCCAAAATGAGTCCTATCTGATAAAGTGCTCAGGAGCTAGATTCTGGAATTAGACTGCCTAGGTTCTATCACTTATGAGCTCATAGAAGCAGGTAATTTGCTTCACTTCCTTGCCCCAGCTATAAAATAAGAATGCTAAAGATAGCATCTACCTTCTAGGTAAGAATGAGCTAATACACATGAGACTTGAAATATGTAAAGCCTGGCACATAGTAAATGTCTAGAATAAAGGTATGTCCCAAAGTAGCAAGATTGAAGGTTATTCTTCTCTTGAATCAGGCATAGGCATTTTTAGTGCTGAAGCAATGGCAATAGTGCTAATAATAATATCTTTAAAATGTTTGCAGAGCACTTCGTAGGAATCTTTTCAACATCTCTATGAGTTACGTATTATTACTTGTGTCCCACAGAGAAGAAAATGGAAGTCTAGAGAAGTTTACTAACATGCGAAGATCACATAGCTACTAAGGGGCTGTGACAGGATTCACCCCCAGGTCTCTAACCTCCAGATTCCCTTCATTTTCCACAAAGCTTAAGTGCAAGTTGTTGTAATGCTACACATTCCTATCATGCCCTGAACATGTAATTTTTGCGAAGGGACTCCCAGGCTAAATTTTTCTATTTGTAAAGAATCAAAACAAGTGCCCAAATTCCCTGTGTAAGAAACTTTGTTTTCTGGTCCCTGGCAGCCATAAGCCCTTGTATGTGATCACAAAAAAAAAAAAAAAAAAAAAAGGTTAGCCCTAGAACATACTTTGAAAAAAGGGATCTGACCAGATCTCAGCTCAGCAATGGGAGTAGAGGAAAAGCCTTGATCCACCTTGACTGTAATCTGGTTAACGGGGCCTGATTCTGAGTGATATATCAGGCTCACCCTAAAAGGGGCCAAAGAAAAATCGAGCATCTGGGGCAGGGGTGAGGATCCACGACAGTGCATGTGTTTTGAATTGGAGATTCTTTTAACAGAAGCAATTTGGAAGCAGGACTGGAAGCTGCTGCTAACTGGAACGTTGTAGCCATTTTCCATGTTCCCTGAGGGCAAGGCCAGTAGTTCTCATTGCATTTGGGGGTATTTAAGTTAGATGCTAGGAAGAACTTGCTCACTCTAATGATTGTGAAAGGCAGACACAAATGTGGTTCTAGAATATTTTTATCTGTGCAGATTTGAAAGAGGTATAGGAAAAAAATCTTTCACACACAGAAGATATGGACTGAGCCTCACCCTAGTGAGGTGAGAGCAAACAGTAAATGTGTAATGGTTCTAAGCAGTGAACACAGACCTGAGTTCAAATCCTAGCTTATAAGTTCAGTGATTTGGGCCCACCGCCTCAACCACTTGGATCCTCTTCCTCCCCTCTCTATAAAAAGAGGATCACAGGATGCCTACCTCTAAGAGTGACTATGAGGCTGAAAAAAAAATATGTGCAACAATATGGGAGTTGTTCAATATATATTCATTTCATCCTTTTCTCATGAATCTTTTCCTCTTCTTGGCTTTATGATTCAGTACTTCCTGGAATTCTCAGGTACTAGAAATTTTCCAAAGAGCTTAAACTGCTTAATTAGCTTCTGAGCTCTTCCCAGCATCTTTCTGAGAGAGGTGAATAGCAGAGATGGTTCAGAAATCAGACAGACAACTGGGCTTTGCTTGCTGGCCCAGCAGCATCCCCTCACAGCCATTTGCCCCCCTGTTCTCATGGAGCAAGAATGGGATTGTCACAAACAAGACGCTCCACCAAGATGCTCCACCAGCATACAGAATCAGTGTGGCATGTGGCCATTGCTTGTGCACCTTGCTGCCTGCAAATATGAGGGCCTGAAATCTTCTAAAATGTTGGGACTGGGGTCCAACAAGAGGTCGTGGGAAGAGCAGGCTTTGGCTGCTGCATGGCCTGGAACCTCAGGTCCCCTCAAGTACACAAGTTAAGGATGAGATGAGGTGAATGCTGAAAACTTTCTCTAAGCTCAACATTCCTCTGAGCTGGGATGTAGAGAATTTCTTTAGGGTGAAAAGTGATTTCTCGGTCCTCTGTTCCTTTCTGTAGGCTATACTCCCAAATCGTGTTTATACTTTCTCTTGAAGAAAACACTTTTTAAGTCTATGTAAAATTTCTTTCCTTAGTGGGGGGGCTCCTGGTAGCAGCATGGGGGGAAGCGGGGAGTTAACAATGACGGAGGAGGGAGGAAAAGCGACAATATCATCTTAGAATGGGTCATTCCAATCTCTTGTGTTTGCCTGGGTTGAGGAGGCCTGCCTGCCTTGTTCTACTTCACAGGAAAATGACAAAAATGAGTGGGAAAAAGTTATGTATCTCCATTTTGCCCCCAAGACTTTTATAGTCTACTACATCATTAAAAAGTCTTACTGCATAAACCTTACACCCGAAGTTTAGAGAGAAAATATAAATTAAAAAGAACTTACATCCTAAAAAAGTTTATTCTTTTCTTCACCTATATAATTTTTTATTTTAAAATGAGAGCGTTGATAAAGGAAAGAATTCCTTTTTCAACTCAGAGGCTCTATGTTTAGTCCAATAACTTCCACTGTCAAGTATAACTGCCCCAAAATGAACACAACCAATGACAAGCGGTTGGAAAGAGTTGCCTATATGATTTGTCTCCAAAGGTAAAGGGCGCACATGTAGTGTTATCTATCCTGAGTCAATCCCAACATTTCCTCCAAAGAGGGGAGAGAGACAGAGACAGAGACACAGAGAGAGAAAGACCCCAAAGGGAGAGGAATTGGCTCTCAGTAGCTTTCCGTTCAGCTGGAAAGGGAATTGGGGCTTGTTGCTACAACTTCAGGTGGCCCTTTCTTGCGGCATTTGTGGAGAGGTGACCGTTACTGTAGTCCCCTAGTGCCCCCTATTGTCCACTTCAGGAAAATCACAGGGCAGCATGAACGGCTAAACGTGGATACGTCATCTTAATAGCCTTTCAACTTCTCTGACAAAGAAATCTCAAAAACTTGAAACTGTGACTCGACCTTTAATTCATTGAGGGCAGTTTATAGTCAAGTAAGATTATTATTTTAGAGATTTATAGAATGTTAGGAAGGATCTTTAGAAACTATTTAGCCAATTGTTTTTTTTTTTTTTAACCTAAGTATGAGTATTAGCTCTGAGATATTAGCAGCCATTGTGTGAAACCAAAGAGGGCCAGGAAATGCTGAGTTAAATAAACATTAAGTAAACATTAAATAAGCAGGTTCTTTCCTGCTGACCTACTCATATCCTTTCATATGGATTATGTGTCACCCAAGGGGAAATGCAATTTCCCATTAGCACTTGACAGAACAACTACTTTTTATGAATTTCTTGGAAGGCCAATATTCCAGGAAACATACTTGGGTAGTGATAAACAAGTCTAAATGAAATATTCTACAAATTTGGAAACTGAGTCCCAGAGAGGTGCCAGTGACTGGGTGGCAGCAGAGCCCCCAAGAGGATCCATCGGGAGGCTCTCAAACTCCCAGAGCTGCTTCTTCACCAGAGTGCCCCTCTCCTTACAGTTGATCTTTAGCATTTCTGTTTGCATAAAGCATGCTTATTTGTGGAATGGGGAATGGCACTGCCTTTAGCCAAGGGTACTAGGAAAGTGAAGTAGGCTCCTTTCAAGTATGCTCCAACTCTTTGCAGAGAATTTGCTTCTGGTATTTTCAATTCAATTTCTCTCTGTCTCTTGTGAAGAACTTTATTGTTCCATAAAAACCCTATATTCACAGAACCCCTATATTCAACAAATACTTATGCACACAGCTTTGTGCTAGTTGGACAATGCAAAGAAGGACAACATAACACACCACATTGGTTAAGAGCAAAGGTTTGGACGTCAAGTTCTGGTTCTGCCATATTCTGGCTGTGTATATTTGGACAAGTTACTTATTATCTTTAAGACTCAAGATATGGAAACAATCTAAGTGTCCATCAACAGATGAATGGACTAAGAAACTGTTACGTGTGTGTGTGTGTGTGTGTACTGGAATATTGTCCAGCCTTGTAAATGTCAACATCTATGAACCCAGAAGAAATTATGCTAACTGAAATAAGCCACACACAGAAAGAAAAAAAAAACTGAATGATGTCACTTATAAAAATATTGAATGCATAGAGACAAAGAGTAGAATGGTGGTTACCAGGGATGGGAGGTGGAAGAAATGGGAAGATGTCGGTCAAATGGTACAAATTTGCAGTTATATAAGATGAATACATATAGAGATCTAATGTACAGCATGGTGACTATATTTAATAATACTATAATTAATACTCTAGAAATTTGCTGAGAGAGTAGATTTCAGGCGCTCACATCACAGCAATAACAAAAAATGGTAACTATGAGAGGAGAAGATATGTTAATTAGCTTGAAGGCAGTAATCACTTCACTATATACATGTGTATCAAATAATCATGTTATACACTGTAAATATATATAATTTTTATTTAAAAATCAATTTAACAAATAAACATAAGACTTAGACTCCCCATCTATAAAACACAGATTATACTAATACCTTTACAGGATTGTGTTGAGGATTAAAACGGCTAGCACAGCGCCAGCACATACAAGTATTCAAGGAATATTTGCTGCTATTATTGTTGTTGCTGTTATGATTATTGATATTGTCTTGCTGTTATCCCCAAGGACTTAATAGCTCAGTTGCAGAAAGGAAACAGCACATCCAAAAGCTTCAAATAACAGTATAAGGGAACGGATCAGAGATAGCAACTAGGTTTCACGCCACTTGCCAATGGTTAGATAGAACAGTCGCTTCTGGAGGAGATAAGATAGCTGTGCTTGGGGGATGGGTTTGATATGAATGAAAGGAAATGAAGTAAGGCAGGAAGAGGTATCTGGCACCGGGAGTTTTCTGAGAAAATGTGTTAAGGATAAAACACACGTGACCATTTGGGTGGCAGTAAGTAGACCAGCCTGTCTAAAGAAAGGTCTGATGCTACAGAGCAGTTCTACAAATATGGTAACCAGAGATACTGAGCCGGTGACCCAACATCAAATAAGCTGTCCCATTGTTCCCATAAATTTCCCTCATACGCACTGGGACATGTGGCTAAATTTGAAGTTCAGAAAATGTGGACACCAGTAAGTCTTTAGTACCATCTTGTCTACCGTGGCGCTATTTAAAGACTCCTTCCCTTTGCTCATGAGGACCATCCTTTTGTGTTCAGTTCACAGCTGCTGTTCAAAACCCATCACTCTATGTGCACTTTACAGAGTTGTTACAAATGTCTTCCATCATGCACAGCTGGCTTGCAGCCCCAAGCATCTGAGATTCTCAACCAATGCACACACAGATTAAAAAATCATTGAAAATGAAAAATGAAGAATCAACTTACCAGAAACTGTAGCTGCCATGTCTACCATGTGCCCCCTCTATACTCAGAACTGCACTACCCCTGGGGGCAGTGGCAGGAGGGCGGGTATCAAAGAGATATTTATCAGAACCACAAATAAGAATAGGAAGTTTTGAAAAATTCCTGTTTGTAAAACTTCATAATTTGGTCTAGTGTGATTTTATTCATCCATTCTTTTTTATGGAATGTCTGCCACTAAGCAGGGACTTCTTTATTAGTTAGGACTTATGTGGTTACAAGTGACAGAGAGACCTAACTCAAACTCGTTTAAGCAAAGGAGGGGTTTGTTATAAGGGATAATGTGATGTCTGTGAAACCCAAAGACAGGACTGTGCCTGGGGCATGGGAACAACTGAAACCAGGAGCTCAAAACCATCAGGGTTCTTTTTTATTTTTGTCTCTGTGCTTCCATTCGCTCTCTTCATTAGTTTCATTCTTTGCTCTAGCTAGTGATCAGCTTTCTTCAAGTGGTGAAAAACCTGGGAGCCAATACTCCCTAACTTAACAGTACATTTAATAACTTTGGTCACTAGGGGAAAAAAAAACAAAACATAAAAACAAAACCTATCTTAACATTCTTTCTGGTTCCAAGTTGAAAAATCCCAGGGAAGGATTCATTGAAGCAGTTGGAGTCAGGTAAACTCCAGAGAGTCATGAAACAACATGGCAAATCCTGTGGGAACCACAAAGATGGGGATAAGGAAAGGAAGGTTCTGGAAGAAAGGGGTGGGGTGAGGTGCTGGGCAAACAAAACAAGAAATGCCTGTGACATCTTCCCTTTTTTATTTCTCATGCCAACTCCACTTAGCTATCAATCAATTCCATTCATTTAATAAGCACCTATTTACTCATTTACTGAGTGTCTGCTACATGCTGGATACTGCACTAGATTTTAGGGATGAAAAGATGACCATGATGCCTCTTAGAGTGCTGGCATTCAGAGATACAAAGAAACATAAAATATACTTGGTTTAGGACCTCTAGGAACTTACCATATAACTGGGGAGGGAAGACTGTGTATCTGGAGAATAACCAAGTGTCAAGCTGTGTGCTATGGATGATGAGGCTAAAAGAAGGTAAGTGGGGTCAGTGAGGAACATTCAGGGGAAACAGCTTGGCGAGGGTGATACTTCGGCAGGGTCTTTAAAGGGTGAGGAAGTTTTTGTTTATGACCACATGTGTTTCAAGTGCAGGATTTTCACAACATCACACTGAGGCCCTCTGCTCATGGCTCTCTGCATCTGGAGGCCTTCTGGAATGCAGCCATCAGCCAGTGGCCCTGTTCCTCTCTCAGAGACAGGACTACCACCCACAGCTCTTCTGATAGCCTTGTTTTTTTATTGCCATGGCTCATTGGATCAAAGCCTCTGAGTTTGATGCAAGTTCAGAATAATTCAAGGATTAACTCATCTCTCTGTGCTTGGGGAGCTACACAAGCAACATCTGGTACAGCCTGCAGAGGGATTCTTCACCCAAGGAGTTTCAAATTTCAACATGTGAGCCATCCTGCTGAATAACATCATCGACGGGAACAGCACTCAGAGACCTCATCTTGTAACAAGAGCTCTGTGTAACACCCCGCGGTCATGTTTTGCACACAATTATAATAAATGGTGCAAATTGTAACAGGTTCTTTATCATCTTGTTTCTTGCCAAAGGGACTGAATTCCACATCGATGGGATTGAAATTCCCTTGTGGGTTTCCTCTGGGACCATTCCATAGCCCATCCTAGCACCATTAATAACACCCTTCCTGTGCATGGACAAGACCATAGGCTCACATTTTAATGTTGTCACAGGGAATTTCTTGGTCATTCCTTTTGTCAAATCCCATATATCACTTCCGTGTCTTCCCAGGCCCCCTGGAAACTCCTTGGTTGGGACCATTCCTTACCTCTTAGTAAATCCTGATTTGGTAAATCCCTGGCTCTGCCCTCTGTATCCCATGGGTTATTCCCACCGCTCCTGGAGTTCTCTTCAAGATTTTACCATGTTCTTAAAGATGAAACACCATAATAACTAATAGTTAGGTGTTATGTGCCAGAGATGTATTATTACAGAGGCGCTGTTATCATTACCCATGACTCACCAGAAAGAAAAATGAGAATTCACTCAGAGTTCGAGTGAATTGCCCAAGTACAAGGTATGAACCCATGTTTGTCCCATATCAAAGACTGCGTTCTTTTTAAGGGATAAGTATAGGGACCCAAGCATATGGTGATGGGAGTCTCACATGGGAATCCCTACTTCTAAGTTGGGGAAGGAGAAGGAAAGAAGAAAACACAAAGAGTATGGCTCTGAATTCAAGGGGGAGAATTTTGAGACATGGTGAATTGTGTCTAAAACCAGAATGGGTTGGTGAATATTGAGACCATTGGCATGAAAAAGGTTATTGGCAAATGTTTTCAAGAAAAACTTCAGTAGAGTAATGGACCTGGAAGAGGTTAGATAGTGGGTAGAACAATACAGACTGCAAACAAAAGGAAAGAGCCAGTAGACAGATGATGGAATAAAGTGAAGGGCTGGTCTGTATCTACTAAACTTGAAACTCTGGAGATGGGGCCCAGGAATTATTTTAACAAACCCTCCAGGTGATCCTGATACACACTCAAGTTTGTGACCCCCTGCTATCGCAGAGTTTCTCAGCCTTGGCTGCACATTGGAATCACCTGGAGTAATGATGCTTCTGCCCCATTTCCAGGCAATGGGGTTTGATAACACTCTCCAGGTGGTTCTAATGTGCAGCCAGAATTGGAAACCATCAAAGAGGAAAGGAAGGAGTAATTCTAACTGCAATCAATGCAGAGCTCTGGCTATCCCAGGCATTGTACTAAGAATGTGCTTTTCAAGCTTGAATGGGCATAAAGATAATCCAACAAGTTCCCAGTGCTTTGCACGCATTGCTCTAATGAATCCTCAGGACAAGTCTAGGAGGCAGGTACCATCATTAGTCCCATCTTATAAATGAAGACATTGAGTTCCCAAAAAGTTACCTGATTTGCCTGGGATGTCATGGCAAGAGTATGGCAAAGCTGGAACTGGAAAATTAAGTCTTCTTTGACTCCAAAGTACTCGCTTTTTAAAAATTGTGGTAAAATATACATGACATAAAAATTGCCACTTTCTCCATTTGTAAGTGTACAATTCAGTGGCATTAAGTATATTCACAATGTTGTACCACTTATCACCACTATCCATTTCCAGAACTTCTTCTTCATTTCAAATAGAAACTCTGTACCCATTAAACAGTAACTCCCCATTCTCCTCTGCCCCCAGCTCCCTGGTAACCTCTATTCTGCTGTCTCTATGAATCAAAGTATTTCTTCTAAATCACTATGTTTCTAGATGGGCTCAAAGAAGAAACTTGCTGGAGGTGCTGAAATTGATCATTTTTTTCCTTGAATAAGAGTATCTCTGAGTTAGCTAAGGCTCCCACCTGCAACCTGTGTTCCCCAAATTCTGAACAACTTGTAATTCCCACCAAACAGCATATTCTCTCTTGCCTCTGTGCTAGAGCACAGGTGAATCTCTCCACTGTGTGCCTTTTCCCACCTTGCCTTCATTTAGCAAACTGTCTCCTCCTCCAAATTCCCCTCCAGGCATGACTGTCCCTGGGAATCAAAACCAGGTGCTTCAACTGGTCCCACAGACCACGCTTTGCAAACTGGTGTACATGCCAATCACTTTGGCATTTTGTTAAAATGCAGATTTGGATTTAGTGGGTTTGGGACACGGCCCTAAGATTCTGCATTTCTGTCAAGCTTCTGGGTGATGCTTATGCTACTGGTCCCCAAACCGCACTTAGAGTAATGAGATCAGAGAGTGCAGTGCTTTACCATAGCATGTTTTACTGTAGTATTTCCTTGGCTCTTTCACCATTCCACTGTAAATACCTTGAGGACAGAAGCCCATTTTATTTATTGTTATATTCCAGAAGCTAACATTGTGCCAACTCACAGTAACTCTCAATAAATGTTGACAAATGAATAAATAAATGAGTTCACAGGCAGGAAAAATAAAAAGGAACCAGATCTGTAAAGAGCCTCATAGACCATACTAAGGAATTTGAAATTTATCCTGAAGTTATGGGGAGCCACTGAAGGATTTTAAGAGGGTGATATATCAAATGTGTATGTGCAATGTGTTCTAAAGGACCAAGACTGAAATCAAGTAAATAGTGAGCATTAGTCCAAGCAAATGATTATGAAGGCCTGCACTAAGGTAGTGATGGTGGAAATGGAGAGGAGGAAGAGGATTCAAGACCATAGAAATGGTTTGACCACACATTCCCATTTGCTTCAGACAGATCCAGTTTATTCTAGGTACAATTACCAATAGTGTCTCTTTCATTTCCCAAAATACCTTGGCTTGGGTGAACTGTGTGTTCACCCTGTACATAGGAGATAAAGTTAATAGAACATGAGGTGTGGTGGGGAGCAGAGTGAGCAGTCCAGGATATGGTTCTCAAGTTTCTGCCCTTGGTGACCCAGTGGATACTAACACCATTTACCACACTAGACAGTCCAGGAGGAGAAGCAGTGGGGGAAGTTTCTCCTTAAAATAAAAATAGTTAAGTCATACAGCGAGTCATTGAAAAGTGTAAAGTAGATTGCAGTAATAGCATGACAGAAAATTACAAAGGAGACACACAAATGGCTGAAATTTTGGGGATACCGATCAAAAGTATCAAATTGAGAACATCCTTCCTTCCTGAAGCTCTGAATTGTTAGTCTCAGAACAATTTATTAGGAAACCTGTCCCAATCTGCCATTCAGACCAACTGCAGATGGGAAGTCAAAATGATCAATTAATTCTGAGTTTTGTTTCTTCCCATTTTCCTCCCTTCAAGTCATTGCGGTGTCTGCTCTCAACAGCCAACGGATCTTTAGGATTTGCTGGATCACATTTCACCGTGGTCATTTAGACAGTCAAAATAATGATATACCGCACGAAGACCTAACTGAGTGAGAAGAATACATTCCCTGGTTTGGCCTGAGCCAAAGGTCAGTGAACATGAAAATGTTCTACCTCATTTATAAGCCACATGACCCAACATCCTTACTAACCTCTATTCATACTTGCCAACACCTCAGCTTTTTTTCCCTCTCCCCCAACATGTCAACAACTAGGTAATTATTTAATAAACCTCAGAACATACCTTTGCTGCTTCTCTTGGCCAGAGAAACCTGGGATTTTCCCAGTTTCAATTTCAAGGTGGCTCTTACTTGAGGGTTCCAAGTGCAGTCAAGCGGAAGAATAAATTCACCCACTTAGAGCCTTTTGAGGGAACTTTCAAACAAAACTGTGGCTTTTCGAGTATTAAGAGGAAATGACAGACTGAACTAAGCTCAGTATTCATTTTAATACACGTGTTAAAGGTTATGTTAGCAGCTGTCAAATCGCTGGCCAGCCCTAAAGACATCACTCTTCGCTTTAAATCAGATTTCTTGAGTGGTACCCGGAACTTGCTTCTCTGGGCTGACTCTGAGCAAAAGGATTGTTCAAGGAGGTGAAATTTGTCTTCCAGACATTCCTATCACTGGTGCTAATATCAGCCTGATGGGCAAGAGACATGGAACCCCGGACCTCCAAGTCCTGAGACCGTTACTGCTCCCCAGCTATCGGGGACTCAGAGAATTCTTATCACGTGCTGGAGTCTGATTTGAAACTCAGTGAATTCCCCCTGGTGTTTTCCCAGCCTGGGGGCAGCCTCTGGACCCCACCGTGACTTCCCCCTTGGGAAGTAGAGAGCAGATATTTCCAAACAGGAGCCAACCCTAAGTCTGCATTTATTGCACCAACCAGAAGCAAAAGATAAGAGTTGAAAGTCCTAAGAAAACACACCTCACAGCCACCAAAGTCTTAATCACACTGAAAGCCCTCTCCCCAAGCCCCAGTCTCCAAAGGAATCCTTGGCCATTTCTGGGCTCCTCCTCAAGGATCATGGACGGGTGCAGAAAAGTTCATTTCACACTCCCACCAAAAATTGGGAATGGCATACAAGTCCCCCTCTATTATGTTTCTACTTCTGATTCCCATGACCTACCCCCTCCCTCCCACGTCTTAAATGCAGAGTTCAACCAGGATCCGCCCTTTCAAAGCAACACAGACATTTCACACATTCGTCTAAACTTGCCAGTTTAGGGACTTGACTCCTTAGGGCATTGTATTATATGACTGGAAAAGCTGACAAATTCATTCATAATCACACGGTAGTGGTTGATAATCATATCGTCCTGATGGAAAAGGTTAACTGCAAGAGGTACAGCCCTAGGGTGGGTCCTAACCCCAATCACTTGCTACCTGGTGACAACCTGACTGCAATAATTTCCTCAGTGGTAAAATGGAGCTAACTGGGGTGAAATTCCCTTCTCTCAGTGCCTTTGATATGGTTAGATGCTCAACCAATGTTAACAGAATCTGAGTGATAATGCAAGCAGGGAGATAAATGTCCTTGGTGGTTAAGCAGAAGTCCTTAGTACCTGGTACTGAAAACAATTATGCTGCCTCTCTGTAGGTAATTCCAAATAAGATTTTCTTCTTCAAAATGACAAATGGACCTTTACAACAGTGAAACCATTTTGACTGATACTACAATAGTAGACACATGCCATTATACATTTGTCCAAACTCAGTTAATACACACCCCCAAGAGTGAACCCTAATATAATCCATGGACTATGGGTGATAGTATCAGTGTGGGTCCATCAATTGTAATGAAAGCACCACTCTGGGTGGGGGGCGGGCAGTGGGGGACCCTGTGCTTGTTGAGGGGAACTCTGTACTTCCAGTTGATTTTGCTGTGAACCTAAACCACTTTAGAAAGTAAAGTTTATAAATTTTAAAAATGCACTGGGTGTTATAGGTAACTAATGAATCATTGAATACTACATCAAAAACTAATGATGTACTATATAGTGGCCATAAAAGGTACATCTAAGCAAAATTAAAGCCTATTATTTCTAAATAAGGTTGTTTTTTTTTTTAAGTTTCTCAAAGCTGGAGTTTCCTTTCTCTCTCTCTCTTTCTCTTTTTCTCTCTGCCGCTCCTGCATTGTTGGTGTCCCCCACTCACTGGGTCTTTCCACAGTGACCACCAAGCTACAAGGTCAGAGAGGGCCAAAGGATCTGTGAATTCCCCCTGGTGTTCTGTCATGGGTCAGTTGGCTGGAAAGGGACAAGGGGATATTGAGATTGGTGATTGACGTCTATAAAAGCAAAATGTTCTCAGAAGAAAGTGTAAGTGAAGTAGTAGCACTTCAAAGAGACACCAAAAAGAGAAAGTGGCTAGGAAAGGAACGAGATTAGAAGAGACAGTGACAAAAAGCACAAGATCACAATGAAAAACCTAAGTGAGATGGAGACACTTTTGACCATTAAAATGAAAGGGGGGAATCGGAGGGAGAGACGAACCATGAGAGACTATGGACTCTGAGAAACAAACTGAGGGTTTTAGAGGGGAGGGGGGTAGGAGGATGGGTTAGCCTGGTGATGGGTATTAAAGAGGGCATGTTCTGCATGGAGCACTGGGTGTTACATGCAAACAATGAGTCATGGAACACTACATCAAAAACTAATGATGTAATGTATGGTGATTACCATAACATAATAAAAATATATATATATTAAAAAAAAAAAAAGGAGAAGAGTAGGAGTCAGGGGGAGGAGAGAGAAGACAGTAGAGTTCTGCTGTCCACAGACAGGGGAGCAAACAGCCTTGCCCTCCTGCCCTCGGTGCTTAAATAAAAAGGGAGAATAAAGGGGCACCTGGGTTGCTCAGTCGATTGAGAGTCCGCCTTCAGCTCAGGTCATGATCCCGAGGTCCTGGGATCAAGCCCCTCATTGGGCTCCCTGCTCAGTGGGAAGTCTGCTTCTACCTCTACCCTTCCTCCCTGCTTGTGATCTCTCTCTCTCTCTCTCAAATAAATAAATAAAGTGTTTTTTTGAAAGGTGGGGGGACAAAGAGTGAGAGTGTTCATAGAACAGTGACATGGTCAGCCTGCTTCTGTCCCACACCATCTACCAGAGAATGCACATTGGTGCCTATTGAGGAATGAATGACTCACCAAGAAAAGGTGAATTTATTTATTTATTTTTTTTTTTAAAGATTTTATTTATTTATTTGTCAGAGAGAGGGAGAGAGAGAGAGCACAAACAGGAGGAGGGGCAGGCAGAGGGAGAAGCAGGCTCCCCGCTGAGCAAGGAGCCCGACCCTATCCCAGGACCCTGGGGTCATGACCGGAGCCAAGGGTCGACGCTTAACCAACTGAGCCACCCAGGCGTCCCAGTAAAGGTGAACTTATAGTCAGCATCCTCAGTTTAGAAGAAACGGTAAAATAGTTGGAAAGGTTTTCCAACAAAAAATGATCAAGTAAAAACGTTCTGAAGGCAAGATGACGGTATTTGTCAAATGACAGATGCAGTTCCCATCCGTCCCGGCATTCCTGTTTGTGGGAATTTCTCCTACAAGTTTCCTTGCACATGTGTGAAATGATGTATGTACAAGGTCATTCACATGCAATTACAGCAGTTTGGGAACCACACGATTGTTCATCAGATAGGGCACTTGTTAAATAAACGATGGCATAGGCGCACAATGGAATACTACACAGATGCAGCAGAACAAACTAAAAAAATGAGGAAGCTCTCTATATATTGATAAGGAAGCATCTCCAAGACATGTTGCTTAGTCAAAGGAAGGCTCAAAGCTGTCAGTACAGTATGTGATATTTGAGGTAGAAGTTAAAAGGGAAACATTATTAAATGTGTTTCTGCTTGTATTTTCATAAGAAGTGGATATCTGCACTATGGACTCTGAGAAACAAACTGAGGGTTCTAGAGGGGAGGGGGTGGGGGGATGGGTTAGCCTGGTGATGGGTATTAAGGAGGGCACGTTCTGCATGGAGCACTGGGTGTTATACGCAAACAATGAATCATGGAACACTACATCAAAAACTAATGATGTAATGTATGGTGATTAACATAATAAAATTTTTTAAAAAGTGGATATCTGCAAAAAGACGTGTATTGAGTAAATGTGGATAAAGGAAGAGTACAAAGGCTTTTCACAGAGTTCCTTTTTATATTGTTTTGATTTTTGAATCCCATGAATGCTATTACTGACTCAAAAAATTTAAAATAAGAACAAATGCTTCAGAAATTAAGGGCTAAGCGGGAGCAGCTGAATCCCCACTTATCTAGAAATTATCTTTCCACCCCAGCCCAGGGAGCCAGATAATAGCAGTTACTGTATTTGCATATCAGGGGAACTCTTGGGTGATTGTATCAGTCCGGGCTTCGACAGGGATATGCATGGGAAATCCTCATCAAGTGTTACACACCAACTAATGAATCGTTGAACACCATCAAAAACTAATGATGTACTATATGTTGGTTAACTGAACATAAAAAAAAAAAAAAGACAGGCTGTCAACCCCTGTAACTGCAGAGTCCAGAGGTGGAGCTGGCTTTGGGGATGAGGAGGGGGCGGTCACAGAGCACTGCTCTTTGCTGAGGGACTGCCGAAGCTGGGGCTTACTAGGCATCTCATGGCACCCTGGCTCAAACCACAGAACAGATTGTTGGTACCTCGTTTAGCATTTTTTAAGCATGGGTTTTGGAAGTCACAGCCACCCCCGAAATGAGTCTGGCATCCTGCTGCCCTTCCTTTTAGAAGATGAGTCTCCTGGGGGTGACCAAGGAAAGTCAGAAGCTTCTCCTCCAGGGCTTGAGGCTGTGGTTGCTCTCTTATGCAACAGACAGGACGCAAATGCATGACATTCTGGCCTTGAGAATGCGGGGCGTTCAGAGCCAGACCAAGAATATGTGTGTGGGGAGACGGCTGGCCTTACGGGCTTGCCAGAATCAGGGAGTGGGAGAGAATGGGATACCACTTATCTTCCTCCCACTCCTCCTTCCTCATTCCAGAGCCCAAACACCAGACCAGTGTGTCTCCAACTGAGTAAAAAATGGGAACATGGGACAATGCCACATGCAAGGGATATTAGGAAACCCAAACACAGCACAACACTGATGTACTTAATTTGGTTTATGAAATGCAATTTCTGTGGAATTCTGTTAGTGTTTTGAAAGAAAGAAAGAAAGAAAAAGAAGAAAGAAAGAAAGAAGAAAGAAAGAAAGAAGAAAGAAAAAGAAAGAAAGAAAGAAAGAAAGAAAGAAAGAAAGAAAGAAAGAAAGAAAGAAAGAAAGACCCTGATTAGCAATCAGGAAAACAAGAGTCCCCGACTGGACTCCGTCGCCGGCCGGCAGCAGAACCTCTGGCACGTCCCTGAGCTTCTCTCTTCATTTCTTCATCTGAAACATGTGATAAATAACTGCCTGACCAACCACACAGGGGTTAAATAAAAACACAAGAAGCTGGAAAAAGCGTAACTTTGAAGTTAACTGAAGGCATGTTTATTACCTAAATGGTTTACTTCTTTTAACCTGATAAGATTGTCAGCAAGTATAATTTGATTTACCCTGAAACAAGTTAGGTTGTCTTTCCTGGTGGTGGGGGGGCGGGGGGGGGGTGGTGGTTATCTACTGCTTTGAGTCTGTCCCAGACCCATTCCCCATTCCTTTCTTCTGAGAAACAACTTTCACCCACCACCAGCCCCACATTTCTGACACTGCTGACCCCTCCCTGCTCCAGAGGGGGACACATGACACAGGGCTGACTAATCAGAGCATCAGACCTCCCTGAGCGGGGATGGCCACGTGACCCAAGCCAGTCAATCAGAGACAATGAGCTTCAACTCACGGGCTTGTGTGCGAACTCTGGAGGGGTCCCCTCTTTCCACTGGACAGGTTGTCGCCCTCAGGCTTCTAGAAGCCATCTCACTCCCATCAGGGGAAAAGCTGCCTGCGAATGATGCCAACGGAGAGAAAAAGTAGAGCTAGGAGAAGGAAGGAGTTCTGCTACCACTTTTGGATCCAGCCATCCCTGAAGCCAACTCCACCCCTGGACTTGAGTCAATAGATGCCTCTTTCTTCCTCAACACATTTGAGTTGGATTTCTGGTGCCTTCACCTCTAAGAGTCTAGACTGATGCAAACTTCTGATACAAATGTTGGAATCTCTACAAAGATGAACCACTGAGCCCACATGCAAAGCTACAAGAATTAAGAAAACATAAGGTTTAAACTGTCTTTATGGGGGTCCAAGTAGAACTACAGTTGTTTCCTGGATATATAGACTTCATAGTAGTACTTAGTCGACATGTTGTAATTGAACTGAGACACAAATTACTAAAATAAAGAAATATTTCATTTTATTTTACTCTTTCAGCCGTGAGGTCCAAGGAAATGCAAGTTCATGGAAATTAGAAATAATACCGAAATGTGGATAAGACCAGCTTTAGAGGTTTCATGGAATCAGCAGAATGTGATTGTCTGCAGTGATTTTTGGTGTTCTCAGTTTGCCAAGCCAGGTGTACCATTTTGTCTAGCCCATCTAACAATTTCGGTGGTAACAGTCCAGGTTGAAGAGAGTTGTCCTAGAGTGGTGAAACCCAAACAACTGAAATGTTTACAGTACACAAAGCAAAACAGTCAACATTACTGGGTGATACAGTTCATTTATAATAGTATTATAAATGATACTATTCATTTATTGCTTCACTAGTAAGCGGTGTACCACTGTAAATCTCATTATGCAGCACTACAAATATCCCTAGTCATGCCTTCCTCTGTTCATTCATTCATGCATTCAGTGATATTGATTAAGCACCTACTATGGACCAGGAGGCACCCTGGTAAAGGCTGGAGTTACAAAGTTAAAGATTAAGGCCCATACTCTGCCCTCAAGGAGCTCCCAATCTATCTCGCAGAGAGATAAGGAAATGAAGAATGGCAATGCATCATGAGAAGTGCAGGGAAGAAAAGTCTGTTCCAAGTGAGTCCCAACCATGGATTCATTCTCCTACAGGTTCGTTGGCACAGCTAAGTGACACTTCTCCCCCCATCTTCAGAATAAGGAATGCTTGACATAGTTTCAATCAGTCTTTCACTTCCATTGCTACTGTGGGGAGCCACAGCATTACAAGTTGCAACAGACTTAGACATGGTTATGGGGTTCTCACTGCTGAACACACAGGGGACACAGTTTGTCATTGCAGAGGTGGCTGACTGCTTCATTCACTTGACAGATAGTTACTGAGGAGTCATGATGTGCTCCCCACTCCCAGATTCCCTCTCAGGCTGTCTAGGTGGGCCGCTCTGCCCTTGGCATATGCCCTCAAGGTCTGCACCCACTTGGCCAGATGCAGATTTGTAGTCTGGAGGGTCTTCGAAGCAAAGCCTTCTCTTCAACTTTCAGATCTAAGCCTTAACATTTCAAGGTCCACTTCTTTTTTTTTAATTTTTTTTTTTATTAACATGCAATGTATTATTTGTTTCAGAGGTACAGGTCTGTGATTCATCAGTCTTAACACAATTCACAGCACTCAACATAGTACATACCCTCCCCAGTGTCCATCGCCCAGCCACCCCATCCCTCCCACCCACCTCCACTCCAGCAACCCTCAGGTTGTTTCCTGAGATTAAGAGTCTCTTATGGTTTGTCTCTCTCTCTCGGGTTTCATCTTGTTTCATTTTTCCCTTCCTTCCCCTATGATCCTCTGTCTTGTTTCTTAAATTCCTCTTATCAGTGAGATCATATGATACTTGTCTTTCTCTGATTGACTTATTTCGCTCAGCATAACACTCTCCAGTTCCATCCACGTCATTGCAAATGACAAGATTTCATTTTTTGATGGCTGCATACTATTCCATTGTGTATATATACCACATCTTCTTTATTCATTCATCTGTTGATGGACATCTAGACTCTTTCCATAGTTTGGCAATTGTGGACATTGCTGCTATAAACATTGGGGTGCATATGCCCCTTCGGATCACTACATTTGTATCTTTGGGGTAAATACCCAGTAGTGCAATTGCTGGGTCGTACGGTAGCTCTGTTTTCAACTTTTTGAGGAACCTCCATACTGTTTTCCAGAGTGGCTGCACAAGCTTGCATTCCCACCAGCAGTGTAGGAGGGTTCCCCTTTCTCTGCATCCTCGCCAACATCTGTTGTTTCCTGACTTGTTAATTTTAGCCATTCTGACTGGTGTGAGGTGGTATCTCATTGAGGTTTTGATTTGGATTTCCCTGATGCCGAGCGATGTTGAGCACTTTTTCATGTGTCTGCTGGCCATTTGGATGTCTTCTTTGCAGAAATGTCTGTTCATGCCTTCTGCCCACTTCTTGATTGGATTATTTGTTCTTTGGGTGTTGAGTTTGATAAGTTCTTTATAGATTTTGGATACTAGCCTTTTATTTGATATGTCATTTGCAAATATCTTCTCCCATTCTGTAGGTTGTCTTTTGGTTTTGTTGACTGATTCCTTTGCTGAGCAAAAGCTTTTTATCTTGATGAAGTCCCAATAGTTCATTTTTGCCCTTGCTTCCATTGCCTTTGGCGATGTTTCTAGGAAGAAGTTGCTGCGGCTGAGGTCGAAGAGGTTGCTGTCAAGGCCCACTTCTTGCTCTGGAACAATTTGCTTTTCCTTTGTCATTTGTGCTTTGGGTGAGAAGGAGGAGTCTGTCGGTCGTGCTTAATAAAGGACTGACTCCCATTTCATACAATGTGCAAACATCCAGCCATGGGCATTAAAAGAAGGAGTAAATAACCTGCACCCTGCACCCTCTCTTTCTCCTCTGTCTCAGACCTACATTCTCTTCCACAGGTTTAGTGGCAAGAAATGAATTTCAGACGTGAGTTTCAGCTTCTGAGTCAGACTGTATGTAGATCACTTTATGCCAGTGACAATAAAGGGTGGTTTTACTAATGGTCTTTTTAATGTTTTTCACAGATTGGCTTTTGCGGAGGTTTAGTATTAACCAAAGGTCTCTTTCCACAATCTTGCCTTCGACAAATGGTCCCTGAGATACTTTCCCTCCTTGCTTATCCAGCCAGGACAACAATCCGGAATCCAGTGTGGTTTTCCTTGTCAGGTGCTCACCTCCATTTTATCGTTGTTCTAAGGCTTTTTTAATCTGTTTTGCTGAATTCATCTCATCTGGAATTGGGCCCACTATGGAATGCCAGCTGGCAGCAAGGGTAAAAGCTGTGGCTCTGTGAGCAGGGAGGCCCACAGGGGACGGAATTTAAAAACTGAGGTACTCTGTGTTCACTTAGAGTTAATGTGCATAGACAGAGAGTCAGTAAGGCCTTTCGATAGAAGCATTTTGCTTAGTTCACTTAAAAATCAGAGTATCCTTGTTAGTGTTCATTTGTTACCTAAATCTTTATGATTGTTATAAATCAAACTTTATAAATGCTATCATGATATAAAATTAGACTGTTCATTCTCTAAAAATAAAATTTAAAAATGAATATGCCCTGATTTTACTTGTTAGTGAATTCCTCATTTAGTGTATTCCCACAAATCACTTACACACAAAGAAAACACAAAACAGAATCTGTGCAAAAATAAGAGCTCTCCATTTTCTGTAACACCTTCTCTTTTCCGTATGAATTTGTTCATGTAAAAAAAGTGTCTACTTGGAAAATTATAAAAACATTGCTACAATGCCATATATGCTCTACATTCTCTAGGAAAACATACCTTTGGAAATAGTACAACTATTGGGAATTCTTAAAGAAATTCAAGTCGTGGACGTGCCGCAGATACATTCCACTCAGAGCAACACTGAAACCCTGTCTGTCCTCCCTACCACTTCCAGAAATTGTCTGCGACTCTCACTGAGTGAGATATCATTCTTCTTTCTTCAAACATCATCATTGATTTCTGTGGATATTCTTAGGGTGACACTCTATTAAAAACAAAAGAAAAAGGTTTCAAAGAAGATAAACCAGTGCCAGCAACCAACTCCCCACAGCTCCACACCCACCCTTCCGAGATGACCTCACTACGGTTTCAGCAGAGTTTGAATTGGGTCTGAAAGAATTTTCTTGGTTTTCTATATCCTTTTAGCTAAGAATTCACTTGTTTCAAAATGTACGATTTTCTCTGTTCTCAAACCTGATAAGGTCCCACCTTCTCTCTGCCTTGGAAACACTTTTCAACAACAAACTTTTATTAAAAGGACATATTTCCTTTTACTTGGAACTAGTCAGCAAGGCCTCCTCAGAAAGCTAATAACCAGGATCTATGACTATGAGCATTAAGGGGGCAGAGAACATATGAAAATGTCATTGTTTGGGAAAGCTGTTAGAGATGCTTCCCTTAGGGAATAAACTAAACTGTATGATATTTACATATATTTTCAAACACATAAGGGTAAAAAGAAAGATAGCGCTCTTACTTTTTTTAAGTGTAAGAAATGTTCTATGGTGTTCTCCTAACCCTAACTGTCAGCAATTTATAACATATGAACCGGTAAATACCTACCTGGAAATCGTGGATGAATGTTAGGAAGTAGAAAATGAAACCAAAGGCCACTGTCCATTCGCAGATTGCACTCACTACGTGATATATATAATCCTAAAAGCAACAATAAAGAAACAGAATTTAGCCAAAAACATTCACTGTAGTGTATGTACTGAAATAAAAAGCTGGTCAGACCAGAGACGAAAGTTGTCGGGTGAGCATAAGTCAACCCCTTGAGAAAATGCAGTGAGCAAGGGCAGGTGGATGAACATCAGGGCACCTGCCCAATGTGAACATGAACGCAATTATCCCAAAAGTTCTTCAGGCTCTCATACACTCTGGTTTTAAGACTTAGTCTATGCACTTCAAAGAGGCAGAATAGGGGCGCCTGGGTGGCTCAGTCGTTAAGCGTCTGCCTTCGGCTCAGGTCATGATCCCAGGGTCCTGGGATCAAGCCCCACATCGGGCTCCCTGCTCAGCGGGGAGCCTGCTTCTCCCTCTTCCACTCCCCCTACTTGTGTTCTCTCTCTCGCTGTGTTTCTCTCTGTCAAATAAATAAATAAAAAATCTTAAAAAAAAAAAAAAAAAAGGCAGAATAAGGGCCACAGAATGGCTGAGAATGGGAAGCAAATTTGGACTCAAGAGAAGAAAAAACTGGGGTGCCTGGGTGGCTCAGATGGTTAAGCGCTGCCTTAGCCTCAGGTCATGATCCCAGAGTCCTGGGATCGAACCCCACATCGAGCCCCACATCGGGCTCCTGGCTCAGCGGGGAGCCTGCTTCTCCCTCTCCCTCTGCCTCTCTCCCTGCTCATGCTCTCTCTCTCTGTATCTCTGTCTCTCGAATGAATAAATAAAATCTTAAAAAAAGAGAGAGAGAGAAGAAAATCTTTCCACTCAAGGCGTGACTTGCTCTCCCACTGCTAGGAATCCCGAAGTTGAAATGCATGCTTAAAAAACATTGAGTCAGCTTGTGGGCCCTTATTAAAAAGAATGAGTGCTCGCACGCAGAGGACAGTGGCTATCTCCACGGGTCCTGTGTTTCTCTGTTACTACAGAAAAGGCCCTATCGGAACACAGCCACAGAGCAAAAGCTAAGGAGACATCGATATGGTAACTTACCTTATTGGGGGCAGAGATGAGAGAATGGAAAGGAAGAGTGGAGGCTTTAATTGGGGGTTCCTCCTATGGAGGCCAGAGAATAAAAATAAATGGAACTGATGGTTGCAAAAAGAGAGGGAGGACGGGGAACCCACTCCTCATCAGCTCAATTCCATTTTCACCAAATGGGAAAATATAAGCCCCGTGTTGCTCTGAGAGATTAAGAAAAAAGCCTGTGTGTGTGTGTGTGTGTGTGTGTGTGTGTGTGTGTGTGTGTGTGTGTGGTGTGATCTCTCCTGATTTTTAAATGCGGTAAATTACTTTAAAAGCATTTTTAAACACCATCCAAAGGTGGCCTGGGGGGCTTAGCCAGTTGAGTGTCTGACTCTTGATCTCAGCTCAAGTCTTGATCTCAGGGTTGAGAGTTCAAGCCCAGGTTGTGAGTTCCACGCTGGGTGTGGAACCTACTTAACTATAATAAAATAAACACTGAGTGCAAACTGCATGTCTGCATTCTGACTTGAGCCCACATGCCAGATTAGGCCTGTGAACTGTCATCAGTTCTCTGATTTCAAATAGTGACCTATTTTTTTTCAGACTTCACTCTGCTCTGCTATAGATTACACGCATGAATACACAAATATGGTGGGCTGCAGGTTGGTTCCATGGTGACAGGTGCTTTCTCTGATCCAGTTTTCATCCATGGAGATTTCACTGCGGTGCATCAAACTCTCACAGACAGCACTCCTCACTCTCCCCATGCACGTTCATATCCATCCCTGTCCTCATCCAGCTCACACTGGGGAGAACTAGATCAGCCTACGCTGGGGGTAGAGAACTGAGGCCCCCACCTCCTTTTGGTGACCTTACCAGGAGATCCACCTCATCCTTTATCGTTCTCGGACAGTGAAGATGGCTTATAAAAATAGAAACAGAATTGGGGGAGGAAGATTTCTTTAGCATATTTAATGAAAGCACACTGAACTAGGAGTGCAGACTCTTCCACTACACTTGTGGGAATGCAGGCAAAGCTCTAATCTCCTTGCCACATGACATGAGAGAATGATATTAGAATTCTCACCATCCCTACCAAGTAAGTGAATGCACAGGAATGTGCTACACAAGCTCCAAGCACGCCACAGAAGTTTGGGGCAGTACCTAAGCCGCTATTCCATTCAGTGAATTCATGTAAAGGGTTTTGTGTGCATTCATTGATACTGGGAACAGAAAGCAATACAAGAGCGGCATGGTAATTTATGGTGTGAGCAGAAAATGAGGTACTTTTCACTTTTTTAAGATAGAAAATGAAATGAAAAACAATTTTTAATTGCCTGGGGGATATACTCTGATGAATCCTTCCCAGCAGCTGGTTTTGTGTTTAATTTGTGGTGGAAGGTCTCCCTCCAGTGGCTGAACTGGTAAAGTACATCCGAAGCCACCTTGCTGTGAGGTCTCGCTTCAGTGAAGAGAATGATCCCAGAGCGAGGAGGCAGAGGGAGAAGCGGACTCCCCGCTGAGCAGGGAGCGGGAAGCAGGGCTGGATCCCAGGACACTAAGATCGTGACTTGAGCTGAAGGCAGATGCTTCACCGACTGAGCCACCCAGGTGCCCCTTCTCCGTAGTCTCCTGCAGGCTTCCATCACATGCCAGAATCCTGCCGTGGAAAATCCCCTGATCCCACTGGCCCTCTAGCCACCATGTTATTTCTCCTCTTCCTCTCACCTCCAAACATTCATATAGCTGAATGAATGAACCACCCCTCTCACCATTTCTTTACCCTCCTGCAATTGGCCTAAAGCCAACATTTTACTGAAACTGCTTTTTGGAAAAACATCAGTAACTACCCTGCCCCTTGCAAAACAAACTGCTGTTCTCCCACCAACTCCCCTCTCCTGGGCATCATTCATTCCCCATATGGCATCTAGATGAGCCACCACTATGCGTACCTCGTGGCATGAGTCCATCTCAATTCCAAACATTCAGTTCCAGGTGTTCTGATGTTTGGGCTGGAAATACTCTGTGTCCTGATGGTTCCCAGTACCCACACGGGTCTAGTCCCACAAGTAACTGGGCAGTTCTCCTTAATGTTTCACTATAGCCTCAGATTCAACAGTTCTAAACCCAAACCCACCCACCTTCCCCTCATGGAATCATTTATTCCTGTTTGGGACTCTGCTTCTCTCTGCTCACGGGGACAGATTCTTTGCTTCCCCCAAGATAACATCTGAAAGTCCTCTTTGATTCATGTCCTTCTATTCTCATGTCTGTCACTTGCCAACGCCCATGAATATTTCCCCTTCATACTTCTACCCTAGGCTAACCTTTTTTTTATTCACTTTTTTAAAGTTTTTAATTTTAATTTCTGTATAGTTAACACAGGGTTATATTAGTTTCAGGTGTACAACATCGTGATTCAACACTTCCATACATCACCTGGTGCTCATCACAGCAAGTGCCCTCCTTAATCCCCTTCACCTGTTTCACCCATCCCCCCCACCCACTGTGCCTCCAATAACCATCAGTTTGTTCTCTATAATTAAGAGTCTGTTTCTTGGTTTGTCTCTCTCTTTCTCACTTTTTTTTCCTTTGTCCATTTGTTTTGTTTCTTAAATTCCATATATATATGAGTGAAATCATATTTTTTTTGTCTTTCTCGGACTTATTCGCTTAGCATTATACTCGCTTTGTCGTTGCAAATGGCAAGATTTCATTCTTTTTATGGCTGAGTAATATTCCATTGTGTATATATACCACATCTTCTTTGTCCATTCATCTATGGATGGACATTTGGGCTACTTCCATCATTTGGCTATTGTAGATAATGCTGCAATAAACATAGGGGTGCATGTATCTCTTTGAATTAATGTTTTTGTATTTTTGCGGTAAATACCCAGTACTGTGATTACTGGATCATATGCTAGTTCTATTTTTAACTTTTTGAGGAATCTCCATACTGTTTTCCACAGTGGCTGCACCAGTTTGCATTCTCACCAGCAATGCATGAGGGTTCCTTTTTCTCCACATCCCCACCAACACTTGTTGTTTCTTGTGTTGTTGATTTTAGCCATTCTGACAGGTGTGAGGTGCTATCTCAATTGTGGTTTTGATCTGCATTTCCCTGATGATGAGGGATGTTGAGCCCCCTAGGCCAATCCTGATTTGAAATCTAAACTAGAGAACTGCCTTCTCCCTGCCACCCTAACTCCAGGCTCTCTCCTCAGTCCTTTATCCCAGGGTTGCTTCTGACTAATAGGTACCCGCTAATACTCTTTCAATGTACTTGCCTGTTCAAAAGCTTATTTGGGTCACCTACGTCAGGTAGGAACCTCTCTGCCTACCTCTTAGAGCTTTGCACAAACTCCTCGCCCACACAGAGAGTTTACTCTCCAGTTTATCCTGAAACAAAAGCCCTCTGTGCTGGAGCGGGTCTCATCCTCTCTGCTCACCACTCCCCGCTTCCTTGGACCTCCATACACCTTAATTCACAGCAGCCCCTACCATTAAGTGTCTGACCTCCTTAATGAGGAAATTCAATTAGGAACTCAAAATTTTGAAAATAATCCCCAGGCACCAGGTTCAACAATCATATTGAAGATGAGTTAAATTTTACCTTTTCTTTGGGATTCCACTCCAGCTTGGTTATAGAAATTAGTGAAGCACAGGCAATCACTAAAAAAGGGAAATCGTTAAGGAAGCTCCAAAAAAATACAGGTCTTTTAATGTTAAGACTATTTTTCTAATAATCATCACACGGTGTTAAAATGTTAATACCAACATTTCTGCAATCAGAAATGTTATGTCAGCTTCTTATAATCTCAAAGCTTAAGTTCAATTGTGATAGCATTTAAATTATAACATGGACTTATAGTCGTTCTTTAGCAATACCTTTTCGGTTACGTATAGTCAAATTTTCTTCTGTGGCTCCATTTTGCTCCACTGTGCTTTTTAAATTTGGTCAAAATGACAGATGGGTACTTTTTACCTAAAATACTATTTTCCCTAAATAAAAGTATTGAATAAAAATACTCTTTCCCTAAAATCCTATTTTCAAGGCAACAGCTTTAAGGAAAAATTAACATTTCAAAGTATCAAAGCATCACAAACTACCAAGGTCCCTCTACAAAAACAAGCTACAGATTCACACTACTGTCTTTAAAAAAACAGACTTATTCCATCAAGTCCTTGGGTATAAACGGAGTCCTTCCTTCCAGGCCTAAAGGGTTTACAAATCAAAGAGATACATCCTACCTCTGACCTTCGGGGATACCCAGAGAGGCCAAACAGTGCCGGGGACTGAGGCTAGAGCCTCCATGGGCTGTCTGCAAAAGAGCCATGACAGCCATTCTGATGGAGCTTATAAAGGCAAAAGAGAAAGCTAGAGATGAGATGATCTTAAAATGCTTTTGCAAACAGTTATGAATTCAAAGCTTTGAGTCAATGCCAAGTTTAGAACTTCCTCCGAATTCAGAGTCAGCACCTCCTCTCCCTGCCCTCCCTACCCCCCAATATTTTGCAATTCTTAACACTTCTTGGTTTCTCAAAATAAAAGATTCTCTGATCATGTCATTACCATATTTCTGTTTCTAATAGTTTAAAAGCCTCTTAACTCTTTGTTCTCGAGTCCTATCTTCTGTGCACCAGGTACCATGCTGGTGGGGAGGAAGGGGGAGACAGAAAACTCTGGCAAAACAGACTTGGTGTCAGCTCTTGGAAACATCACAGCCTTGTCGGATGAAGCCCAGGGAATGTGCTGCATTAAGACAGAAAAGAATAGGGCACGATGATGACTCAGAGGGAAAATTATGAATTCAGAGTGGAATGGGATTTTAGGGGTCAGGAAAGGCTTCACTGAGTTGAGCCTAATGTAAGTTGAGGCTTGAGGAACTCTCTAGAGCAGTGTCACCCCAGAAATTAATGCCAGCCACATGTGTAATGTAAAATATTCTTTTTTTTTTTAAAGATTTTATTTATTTATTTGAGAGAGAGATAGCAAGAGCAGGAGCACAAGCAGGGGGAGTAGGAGAGGGAGAAGCAGGCTCCCACTGAGCAGGGAGCCCGATGCGGGGCTCAATCCCAGGACCCTGGGATCATGACCTGAGCCGAAGGCAGACGCTCAACGACTGAGCCACCCAGGCGCCCCTGTAAAATGCTCTCCCATAGGCAGATAGCCTCTCCTCTGCTGCCCTACCCGCTTCTCCCTTCAATAAACTTCTATCTCCTTAAAAAAAAATTCTACTATAGTAGCTACACTAAAAAAAAAAACTAAAAAGAACCAAATGAGGGGCGCCTGGCTGGCTCAGTCGGTAGAGCATGTGACTCTTGATCTCAGGATTGGGAGGTTGGGCCACATGTTGGGTGTAGAGGTTACTTAAAAATAAAATAGAACCAAATGAAATTAATTTTAATAATATATCTTATCTAACCCAATATATCAAAAATATTATCATTTCAACATGTACTAATATAAAGAATTAATAATGAGATATTTTACATTCTCCTTTTCTTCTTCTTAAATCTTTGAAATCGGTGTGGTTTTTACACTTAGCTGCATGTCTCCATGTGAACCAGCCACATTTCAAGTGCTCAGTAGCCCCATGTGGCTAGTGGCTACCATACTGGACAGCTCAGCTCTAGAAAACAAGGTGGAGGAGGAGAATCCAGCCAGGGAGAACAGAATGGGCAAAAGCAGAGAACAGGAAGCGGGCAAGTCCAGGGGAGACCATGTAAGAATGAGGTCAAAAATACAGGCAGTCTCATGGGGCACGTGGGTGGCTCAGTCTGTTAAGCACTGACTCTGGGTTTCAGCTCAGGTCATGATCTCATGGGTCATGAGGTCAAGTCCCACATGGGGCTCTGAGCACAGTGAGGAGTCTGAGATTCTCTCTCTCTCTCTCAAATAAGTAAATCAATAAAATCTTAAAAAAAAATACTCAATAGGCAGTCTCAGGCTATGTGTTTCAAGCGAAGGAACCTGGGCTTTATGCTATTAGTGATTTTGTGAAGGCTTTTGAAAGTGTTAGAAGCCAGGAGCAAGATGGATAGTCTCGCAGGGAGGGTCTAGAAGCAAGATCCTAGCAACTGCCTCATCTTTGCTTCAGTTTCTTCATTAGTCAAATGAGGATGTTCCACGGAAATATTACAGTAAGAAGAGACAAGGGCATTTTAAAGATATTTTGAAATCTTTGGAAAGAAATATAAATACCATGCTAATGCTTAGGACAAAAGACCTTTCCATACGGATTAATTCATTCGAGTTGATTTAATACAGGGACATGACCTGTTTCTGCTTGGGGATGCTATCCCTTGGCATGGCTCCTAAGAACCACCTAGAAATGGGAGCTATTTGTATGTGAAACTCTTAGGCCTGAAATGCTTATTCTTGCTAAAATTCTCTCTGATTTTAACATCTAAAGATGTGCCTCTCAAGTTGGAAGCAAGCAAAGTTTTCCTACACCAAGAAACTTTGGCTTTAACACTACGAACACTGCTACTATAAATTTTACAACTAACACAAGCTAAAAGTTTTAAGTGGATATATTTGGAGAGAAACATGAGTGTCTTCAATCCATAAATAGGACAGGAAAATTGCGAAGGAACTATCTTTGTAACAAGGGTATGTATTTTGTTTAAATTTCTCAACAGTAGGATTTGCTTCCTCTGTGCTTAGAAATTTTGTAACTAAAAATTTCCTTCCCTAAGATGAAAAAAAAAAACCAAAACCCAAAACCGTACTTAGGCTTCACATTTTGTATAGCTTCTGTTTTAAAAGAGAAATGCAAAACTTACCATTTAGAAGCACATGGTGCATTTTCACTCAAGCTTGCCCACTTTATACCACAACCCAATCCAGACTAAGAAAGTTTCTGATAATAAAATAGTTGTTATTTTCCTACAGTCTGACAGGAATCACCATCTTTTGATGGCTCTGCAGTTTTTGTCTGATAGGACTGCAGATGGTATTTCGAAAGATGGGGAATTTTCCACATCTTAAAGACACAGCTTTTTTTTTTTTTTTTTTTCTGTTAAATACCTCTAGAAAGAGAGAAAGATCAAGCTTTCATTTCCTTTAAACCAGAACGCACAGGCATATAAATTGATACTTTCTTTTCACATTGTTGAATTAGAAAATGGAATGAGATTTCATTTTGCAACTGGAATCAGTGATAACAAGAGAAGGCTAAATGTATTTCAACTGCCTTAGAAATAAATGATAGAGCTTTTTAAAACCTCTCAACACAGACGGGTAAATCGAACCATCTAATGAATCATCAACGTGCAGGGTGAGGGCAGAGTACTGGCTCTTGGGACTTCACAGGGCTGTTACTTTAAGTACAATATCAATATTTGGTGCCTTTGACCAAGCACTACAAAGAAAAATAAATATTTTCCCATTGCTTATGAAACTTTCCCTGTTGGAAGGAAAGTAAACAGACTAAAGTGTTTCGACATGTTTCCATTCTCCTTGCACACATTCCCTCCAAAGATTGTTTTGATCTAACCAGACAATGTTGAGATATTTTCTTAACGACATACACTTTTCTCCCAATTGTTCTCCTGAAGGACGTGGAAACCGGGCTGCTAACCTTTGCTTTTTTTCATACTCTTTTGGTGGAGTGGGAGAAGGGTCAAGCCTGTGAAGACACTGACAAATGTGTAAAGGATACTGGGGACCACGGCTGCACAGGAAACAGCAGAGATGGCCAGCCGCACGTGGCATGTGGACAGGCTGTTCCACTGGGGACATGATTTGTAAGAGATGATGGACTGCAGGAGCGTGTAGACCACACCGCAGACAAAAGCCAAGAGGGCGCCGCCATCGTGGACCACGGGGACAGCTAACTCCTAGAGAGAGAGTCACAAACAGCTGTTACTCCGCGTGAGTCTGCGCGCAGCAAGACCCACGCCCCCGCCCACGCTGGGCTACTCAAAGCCACGGTCATCACAGGTGCACCCACCACTCCTTGGAGAATGCAGTTGCCTGCAGAGGACTACCAAGAGAAATGCCTTCCAGACCCTAAAGTAAATGCTCTTAGTTGTTCCACAGCAAACGGGGGCACGCTGGACAGGGACAGAGGGATGTCTGCCTCAGAGGTGGGAGAACTGAGTACCGAGGGCTTTGGAGTGTGGCAGAACTGGATAAAGAATTTCAACTCTGCCACTGAACTCTGTGACCTTAGTTTATAACCTCAATTTCTGTATCTGTAAAATGGGCATAATAATTTCTGCCTTGCAGGTTTGCAGTGAAGATTATATGATGAATTTCATTTAAAAGTATACACCTGGTTCCATGAACATGCCCAGCATGGCTTTTCAGGCTCCCTGCTCCCCAATAATCTCTTTGTCTTCCCCCAGGCACCCCACATGCACACACAAATGTAAGTAAAGACACTGCCCTTGCCTTGCAAAGGCAATTTCAGGTCAAGGCCCTGCGCCCCCATCCTCCCCCAGCCATTTCAACCAGAAGGCACCTCTACACCCAGTCTAGGCACAGAATCTGGTATTGATCACAAATATGCTCATGATGGACCATTCAAGGAGCTCACTTTAGGCTCCTTTCAAATGTGCAGTGGCACCTACCTTCTGGTGTAACAATGATGTTGGATTGAACAATGGATTGTCTCTGCTTGAACTTGAAAATGCAAGCTTTGCAAAGGGGCAAGTTAAAGTATTGTCCAAGAGAGCCTGGTTTGGGTCCTAGACCCCTACTGGCCCCAACTCACTACCCATACCCTGTCCCTCCCAGATTTTTCTTTGATCTGGGCCCACCCAGGCTTGCCCAGAACCAGGGTGTTCTCCATGTGCTCACAAATAAACTGGTATCAAGTCTTTATTGTCCACATGGGAAAGGAAGATTAAAAAAAAAAAACTTTCAAACTTCTTTTCTTTTTTTTAAGATTTTACTTATTTATTTGACAGAGAGAGAGAGAGCACAAGCAGGGGGAGCAGCAGGTAGAGGGAGAAGCAGGCTCCCTGCTGAGCAAGGAGCCCTGACACAGGGCTTGATCCCAGGACCCTGGGATCATGACATGAGCTGAAGGCAGATGCTTAACCAACTGAGCCATCCAGCTTGATCCCAGGATGCTGGGTCAAACTTATTTTCTAAGGAAACTTATTTCCTGGTATCAAACCTACTAATATAGGGGAAAATGCAATACTTGATTTATGTTATAATAAAATATGGCTGCATTAACATTCTGCAACATGGAATATCAATTACACACTTATTAGGTATAGATTCTGTATTCCTAGGATACTTAACATGGGCATATAGATTTAGAAAAATTATATATGAAAAATAAAATACATTCTATGCCCTTTAAAATATTTATATACCTTCAAGTACTTAAAGAATTTTAAAAAAACCACTAAACTGTACACTTAAAAATGGTTAAATGGCCAATTTTTAAAAAAGATTTTATTTATTTATTTGAGAGAGAAAGCTAGAGAGAGCAAGCCTGAGGGGGGGAGGGGCAGAGGGAGAGGGAAAAGCAGGCTCCCTGCTCAGCAGGGAACCCCACACAGGGCTCATCCCAGGACCCTGAGATCATGACCTGAGCCAAAGGCAGATGCTTAACCAACTGAGCCACCCATGCACCCCTATGATGGCCAATTCTATGTTATATATGTATTTTACTACAATGAAAAATAGCAATAATTCAAAGAAAATGAAATCACTCTCAAAAAGCTGACTGTACCCCCATGTTCATTGCGGCGTTATTTACAATAGCCAAGACATAGAAAAAACCTAAGTGTCCGTCAAAGGATGAACAGATAATGAAAATGTGACACACACACAGATTATTATTCACCCATGAAAAAGAAAAAAATCTTGCCATTTGTGACACACAGATGGATGCTGAGGGCATTATGCTAAGTGAAATGAGTCAGACAGAGAAAGACAAATACTGTATGATCTCACTTATATGTGGAATCTTAAAAAAAATTAAAAACTGAACTTATTGATACAGAAAACAGATCAATGGTTGCCAGAGGTGAGGGGTAGGGGTGGGGATGGAGGATGGGGGAAAGGGGATCAAAAGATTGAAGCTTCCAGATATAAGGTCTGAGGATGTAACGTACAGCATGGTGACCATAGTTAACAATGCCGTATTGTATATTCGAAAGTTGGTAAGAGAGTTGTCATCACAAGAAAAAAAATTGTGTGATCATTTTGCAATATATACATGTATCAAATCACTATGTTACACACTAATACAAGGTTATATGCCAAAGATACCTCAGTAAAACTGGGGAAAAAAACAATATAAAACCAACAGTATTAAACCAAATATAAAACCAACATTAAACCAATAAAATAAAAGAATGAAGACACAGATCTTTTCCCCCCCTTTGAATGTTAGGCACATTTGGGCAAGGGAAAATGAACAAAAAGCAAGGCGTCCCCTGCTAATGAGTCATTTTCAGGAATAATGTCCTGAGATTCTTGATGCTTTCCATGAGCTGTTTTCTTTTTTATGCTAAGTAAATCAACATCCTGCATTTATATACTCTGTTTCCTCCAATTCCACTATCAGGGAATTTGCTTCCTCAACCCCCTCCGATTCAACATATCCTTTAGGATCTTCATCTGCAAATTCATGGGCCCCCACATTAACCCTGCCATTACCGGATCAGAAGGTCCTTGAGTCAGCAGGAGTTGTATTTGAATGTGCTTTTTCCCCCTGTGAAGTACATACTCTCTCATCAAAGATGTCTTTTCGAAGGGAAATGATTCTTAGATCAGACATGAATTTTGGATAGAGGATAAAAATGAAAACCCGGCATGCTTTCTGGATCTCTTTTTCAAAACTCTCTTGTTAATTTAAAAGGTAGTAAAAAAAAAATCTAGAATACTGAGAGGGTTAAACCTTGGAAAACTTGACTTTTCCAAAAGGGAAATTTCTTGAAGGAAAGTAAAGCACTGAGAGATGTTGGGGGGGACACACCAAAAAGTAGCCATCCCACCCAACCAGCTAAGGATAGACAGCTCCTTGAACTTCTGATGAGTGCAGTTTGCTCCTACGCAAAGAACACCCCCCCCCCAAGACAGCCAGCTCCCTCTTGACCGCACACCTCCAATTCCTCGGGAAGGAACAGCTCGAGTTGGTTTGCTCCCCACATGTTGAAAATGAATTACAGGATATCAAACAAGGAAGTTGTAAAGATATACTTATGGGGACAATGACAAGGCAAATACTTTGCTCTCAGGAAAGTTTAAGATTCTATTGCTGGTTCTTTGTTAAGATGTAATCACTTCACTGAAACCGTAAAGAGAACCACAAGTTCAATGATCTGACTTCCAAGTGTTCTTTCTAACATTTGCCCTTTCTGGTTGAAAAGCTGACAGCTGTCGTGCTCATCCTGTGAGTTAGTTGGAGAGCAAAGTGATAGGATGTCATATAGTGTATACTCTTCCCCACTGAACAATTCATATCCACCATCTACTAACGATTATATCGTTCCACGTCTTCTCCTCACCCCTACGATTCCATTTCCCTTCCTGTCGCGCTTTCCGGCGCTAGAACTGTGAATTGTGTACCTGCTTTATTTCTTTCAGAGATTTCCCCATTTGGGCCTTGAAGTTAACTCTTTCCCACAGGTTCTAGACAGATGGCTTCGATTCAAAGTCCACGTCTGCCTTTCTGTGTTCATTCGATCTTGGGCAAGGATGAAGCCCTCTGGGCCTCCATTTCTCCACTGGCAAATGAGGAAAATAATACCACCTGACTTCTAAGGTCATTATTGGGATGACAGAAGTTAAAGCACTGAATGTTTTCGTAAAGTCTGTCAAACAGGAGATTTTCAATACATTGGTTGTTATGAAAAACCAAACGCATACAATCATAAACTATAAAGAAAGAGTCTCCACCATGTGACCAATGTCACCTGCACCCACATGTGTTACAGCCTTTGTCTCATTTCTCCATTAAAGGGAAAATAAGGGTAGGAAAATAAAATGGAGCCAGAAGCAATCTATTCGTACAGTGCCCTCCATGAAGCCCTGGATACTTGCTCCAGGGAGGCTACAAACCCACCTTTCGGTGTTAAAAGGGAAACAATAATTGTGGATTTATAACATTCAAAAACGAAAACTCAGGGGGCGCCTGGGTGGCTCAGTCAGTTAAACATCTACCTTCCACCCAGGTCATGATCCCAGGGTCCTGGGATCGAGTTCCGCATCCAGCTCCTTGCTCAGCAGGAAGCCTGCTTCTCCCTCTGCCTATCACTGCCCCCTGCTTGTGTGCACTCTCTCTCTCTCGCTGACAAATAAATAAATAAAATCTTAAAAAACAAAACAAAACAAAACATAGTGGTGGTGAGAGCAGGACCAACGCAGTGTAAGCCTGTAATGATGGCAGCCACGGTGGCTGCCAAGTACGGCCTGCTGTTAGTGTACATCAGCTCATAGGGTCCTCACAATAACCCTAGGAGGGGAGGATATTATAACTAGCAAAATCTGAAATGCAATAAATACTTTTAAAATATTAAATATCGTCTCTATAGACAAACAGTTCCCATGCCTTCCTGAAAGAGACCTCAGGATGAACAGGTATTCCCGAGTTAGAATAGAACAAGCAGGGTTTATTCAAACACTTCGAACAGTAAGAATATATTGAGCAGACTCCAGAGAAGTCACCATATAAGTTAATTTGCTCCACTGGGGCCATGTTTTGGCTCTGTAATGAATGAGCTGAGTAACGCTGAGTAAATGATTTCACCCCCATTACCTATATCCTCACCTGACAAAGGAAGAAATCAGATGCTGCTCTCCGTTTGGTAAACACATACGTTCATACACACAAATATTCTCACACTCTTTGTTTTTTAAAGATTTTATTTGTTTGAGAGAGAGAGAGAGAGCTCAAGCAGGGGGAGGGGCAGAGGAAGAGGGAGAAGCAGACTCTTCACTGAGCGCAGAGCCCAATGCGGGCTCAATCTCAGGACCCTGAGATCATGACCTGAGACGAAACCCAGAGTCAGAGGCTCAACCGACTGAGTCACCCAGGTGCCCCAAATATTTTCACACTCTTAACGAAACTATTACAATGACTAAAGTCGCTCTCCCAACCCGTCAACCATGTTAATAAACATGGAGCAATGCAGAGCCCGGAACATGGAGCAAAATGCACTTTCTCATAACCGTACAAACATGCACCCCACCTCTCCCAAGCGCCAGGCAGGACTGACTTTCAAATAAGAAAGATTTGTTTCTAAGAAGCAAACTATCCCAACTTTTATAAACCCATCAACTACTTGATCCTGGCACAAGGCTCCTCTTGTGTACTTGTTTCTCTCCTCCAGACACACATACTCCATCATCCCCAAGAACACAAACAACCTCAGAACATACCTGGAAATTGGCTACAATGCCCATTCCGATACATCCCACCAATCCAAGAACTAGGGACACCAAGTTAAATACAGGCGTGCTGAAATAGCTGGTCTGATTTTGCTTCTCTACTATTTTATATCTTGTGTACATTGTGGCTGCACCTGAAAAAGAAAGGCACTTTGATGAATTTTGATTTGACCTTTTAGAACGGAAACACAGGGAAAGTTTTGCATTGCTGTTTTAAAGTCTGTATTTCAATTTAATTGCCATAGTCTCCCACTCACCCACCCAGTCCTTCCTCACCCCTTCTTACTCTCTCCTCAGTGTGATGGATATACACACACATACACACACACATACACACACACACACACACACCAACTTGCCTGTTATCTTTTTCACATAAATGCTACTGTGCATGTATTCTGTGACTTGCTTTTTTTTCAAATAAAGAAAACCACCATGGAGATCTCACCATGTTGGTTGAAATAAGTCTACTTCATTGTTCTTAGGGGTCTCATCATGGTATATATTTATTTCGTTATTCTCCTAATGTTGGACTTCTACACTGTCTCTATATTTTTCCTGTTACAAACAATGTTCAATGAAGAGCCTTGTATACAAGTCCTTGGCATGCTTTCAGTGCTTCTGGAAGACAAATTCCTAGAAGTAATATTACTGGAGCAAAAACTGTGCACAATTAAAATGCCAAGAAGTAGCTGCAAATTGCTCCAACACTGTATTATACCATTTATACCCTCACAGCAGAGTTTGAAAGCAATTCTGCATGCCCTTGCCTTTTTAATTATGGCCAATACAGTGAATGAGAAATGACAACCTGTTGGTTTAATTTGCATTTCTCTGCTCATTAGTGAGATTGAGCAACTTTCAGTATGTCTGCTGGTCATCTGCATTTCTTCTTCTGAAACTTGCATTTAATTTTTTCCTGATTTTTCTCTTGAGTTTGTCTCCTCATTTTTAATTTGCAGTTGCTTTTTACACATTATGCACGCTAGTCTATTGTCTGCTATAAATATTACAAATTTTCTTCTGGTCCATCTTTAACTTCATTTTTTGTACCTTTTGTCACTTGGAAGTTTTAATTTTTTATCTACTAAATCTTTCAATTCTTTACTGTTCAGCTTCTGGGTTTTGTGTAAGTTTATCCCTCTGCCCCTCCTCCCACTCGTGTGCCTGCATGCTCACACACTCTCTCTAATAAATAAACAAATCCTTAAAAAAATTTATACACACCAAGAGTGAACCCTAATGTAAACTATGGACTTTGGGTGATAATGATACATCAATGTAGGCTCATCAACTGTAACAAATGTACAACTCTGGTGCGGAATGATGATAGTGGGGGAGACACTGGCTGGGGGGCAGGGCATATATGAGAAATGTCTACCTTTTGCTCAATTTTGCTGTGAACCTAAAACTGTTCTGAAAAATAAAGTCTGCTAAAAAAAACAAAAACAAAAAATTATATACAAACTGTAAACAACACGTTTCACTTCACTTGAGACTATGAATTTTTCATTTATTTATAATAATTATTGTGTACTTACCAAGAAATGCAGAGAAGTTTATCATAAATCCAAAAATCCCACTCTCTGGAGGTGTTGTTCCTGTATCACTGACAAAGAGAAATGTCCAAGTTATTAAAAAGGAATTAGACCTCTGGGAGGCATGTAACTGGCAATTTTAATACGGTGGTTCTTCTGGGTATTTAGCCACTTTGAATTCCAAAGACTTGGTCCGATTTTGCTCTAAAGTATTTTCATTTTGGCCCTGAAAAACCTAAAACTCATTTTCTACCATAAGAGATTACATTAATCTTTTTTCCACTGTAAAAAGCTAGGAAATATTTAAAGTGAATGATTGTGGTGTTTCTCAAATAATCAAGCCCGATAAACTCGATATGTATTCATTCTCGTTAAGAATTGAATGTGACTATTTAGGGGGAAAAAGAGTCTAAAATCAAGTTTGAAAAAGCAACTATTTGGATTTTAAATATACATAAACACATCATTTACATTTTTTTAATTATTTAATTTATCCACAAGAGTTTCTGCTGCTGACAACAGGATGGTAAGAAGCTGAACAATATTGCTGATGCCTATTAGAACTTTATGGAAGCAATAGGATATCAAGGATATATTAATTGTGATAAACTATTTTAACAAAAAATAGTTTCTATAAGACATGTTTCTGGTGCAATCAATTCATTAATTATATGAGCTCGAAAAAATTAATTAAATGAGCTGGAAAGTAGTGTTTGATGTGTTCTGTTTTCTACTCATTCATACCAAGGTTTACATTTTTTTTTAATTTTATTATGTTATGTTAATCACCACACATTACAACATTAGTTTTTGATGTAGTGTTCCATGATTCATTGTTTGCGTATAACACCCAGTGATCCATGCAATACGTGCCCTCTTTAATACCCATCACCAGGCTAACCCATCCCCCCACCTCCCTCCCCTCTAGAACCCTCAGTTTGTTTCTCAGAGTTCATCGTCTCTCATGGTTCCCCTCCCCCCTTCATTTTACCCTTCCTGCTATCTTCTTCTTTTTTTTTTCTTTTTTAAACATATAATGTATTATTTGTTTCAGAGATACAGGTCTGTGATTCAACAGTCTTACACAATTCACAGCACTCACCATAGCACATAACCTCCCCAATGTCCATCACCCAGCCACCCCATCCCTCCCACCCCACCCCCCACTTCAGCAACTCTCAGTTTGTTTCCTGAGATTAAGAATTCCTCATATCAGTGAGATCATATGATACATGTCTTTCTCTGATTGACTTATTTCGCTCAGCATAATACCCTCCAGTTCCATCCACGTCGTTGCAAATGGCAAGATTTCATTCCTTTTGATGGCTGCATAATATTCCATTGTATATATATACCACATCTTCTTTATCCATTCGTCTGTTGATGGACATCTTGGCTCTTTCCACAGTTTGGCTATTGTGGACATTGCTGCTATAAACATCAGAATGCATGTACCCCTTTGGATCCCTACATTTGTATCTTTGGGGTAAATACCCAATAGTGCAATTTCTGGGTCGTATGGTAGCTCTATTTTCAACTTTTTGAGGAACCTCCATACTGTTTTCCAGAGTGGCTGCACCAGCTTGCATTCCCACCAGCGGTGTAGGAGGGTTTCCCTTTCTCTGCATCCCCGCCAACATCTGTCGTTTCCTGACTTGTTAATTTTAGCCAAGGTTTACATTTTTACATCATCAAGCTGCTCCCATAAAGTGATAGTTTAAAACTGATGGCCAGAGAGTTCTCAACATGAAACAATTTGTACCCGTCTTAAGTGTTTCCCCATTTAAAACAGCTCTGAAATTTAAGTATTGAAACACCAATCATGTTGAAAAGGCACACTTCAAATGATCTGAGGAATTCCACAAGAAGCCCATGTGTGCAGAAGGCAGCAGGAGTCTTCCAGTTTTGTGCACACTTAATATTTGAAAAGTATAAAGAGGTTAAGACACCCCCTTACAACAAATACTTCTATTCCTATTTCAATCTCAGTGGCACTTGCACCTGTAAGAATCTGGAGGGTTTAGAATTTCACGTTATCATTTCTCCTACAAATAACCATTTTTCTCCCCAAAGGAATCTTGAGGGGGAAAAGGCTACACAGTGTGTGGGATGTCTTTCTGAGCATGACATGGGTAAGAGGAGGGGACCGGAACCAGTCATGGAAAAAAAGGCAGACAGCTTTTACCCTCGGGGGAACCTTTTGCCCGAAGATTAAATCTCACATAGAAATCAAGCCTTCTGTTCTTGGCCTCGGGATATAAAAAGGCAGCTTCCAGGTGAGTCATGCAAGAGTACTTGTGATCACAGGCCTGACAGCACCTACCACATGCCAGGGAGATTGTTTGCTTATTTGTGGAGAAAGGAAGGAAATGGAAGAGTGAGGATATTTATGGGAATGGGAATAGGTAAGTAGTTGGAGAGAAGAAGGTGCCCTGACAGGAGATAAGTCAACCAGACTCTGGAACTATCTGCCCATTGATAGCAAACCAAGACATTTGTCAAGGGCCCAGATGTACAGTCCCCATGGCATAAAACATGTGATCTGAAAGCTCAGAATTTCAGGGTGGTGCTTTATTCTTGTTTATCTGTACATGGGTGGTTCAGCTTGATAAGCATCTCACTTCCGCTCAGGTCATGATCTCAGGGTCCAGGATCTAGACCCACTTCAGGCTCCCCTGCTCGGTGGGGAGTCTGCTTGTCCCTCTCTCTCTCTGCCCCTCCCCCTGCTCATGCTGCCTCTCTCTCTCTCACTCTCTCTCTAAAATAAATAAATAAAACCTTAAAAAATAACAAGAATAAAAAGTAAAAATCCAGACAGAATCAAATATGCTTTGTAAATAGCCATTCCATATGTATTTGTTGAATGAATATCAGTACTAGCAATAAAAAAAAACAACAACACCCAAACCTAGTAAACACCACTTATTGAGCATTTACTACATACCAGACACTGTTAGGTGGTTACCATACATCATTTCATTTTACCCTCAAAACCTTGAGGTGAGTCTTATTTCAACCCCATTTTACTAAGGAAGAGAGTGGTATTAGAGAGGTTACATAATTTGTTCAAGGTCATGGGGTTATTAAGGAGATGAATCTATATTCCAGTTACTAAACACAACAGACCCAAAATGGAGTTGCTTATACTAAGCCCCAAGTCACCAAACTGAGACTTAATTTAAGTTTCAGCTCTCCTGGAAATGGAATCTTAAACCAGTCATTCAGGAATCACCTGATCAGCATTAGTTATGTAATGTGCCTGATAAGACCCCTGCCCTCTATAGGGAAAGTAAGCTTGCAATAATCAATTGGCTTTTTGCCTAGTATAACTTCCTTGTCCCGCTCCCTTCTGCCTATAAAAGTCTTTCATTTTGTACAGTTCCTCAGAGCTCCTTTCTGTCTGCTAGACTGGATCTTGCCCAAATCATGAATCCATGAATAAAGCCAATAAGATCTTTAAATTTTTATTCAGTTAAATTTTGTTGTTAACACAATCCAGACATCTGACTCCCTGACTTCCGTGCCTCTCGTGTGCTCTAAAGCAGGCAAGGAACAGAGTAGTTAGAATGATTGCGGGTGGGCACAGAGAATGAACACTGATGTGCTGGTAAATGTTTAACAACTAGCTCTGGAGGGAGCCTGATTGTAGCACAGGCCAATTTCCATGGTGTAAATGCTCCCAACATGTCAAAGTTCAAGCTGCCAAAATGTAGGTCACTGAACATTGAATTGGGAAGAAATGTACACAGTTGGCTCTCAGGAGCACATATTAGCTGGCTCCAGCACACCATGGGAGTGAACCATGATGGTAATGAAAACAGATCATCATGCCTTTCTGGTATACCAGGAAAGTGTAAACCAGGCAAGACCTCATAACTCCTCAAATGCCATAACTGAATTGTAAAATATTTTTGACATATATGGACTATCATAATAAGTCTGATTTTCTTTCAGGATTAGAGTCTACAACACCTACCATCAGTGCATGAGTACCAATGGGCCTACATTCTTACACTTGGCACTATACTACAAAAATTGGGGTAAATATTAGTGTACTGCATTCACAACCAGTTGTTTGATTAAATGCAAACATCTTTAAAATTTTTTTTATTTCGTTCCACAAATACCATGAAATTTATCTGCTCATCAACAAAATATTTAAGAGATACCTACTATGCATTAGATACCATCTGAGTCACAAATTGCCCAATCTATCAGCTAAGAATGGTCAGTGTGTGATTTATTTCCATTAAGTGACAAAAGGTACCTAACTACATATGGTGAAATTTCACTCAAGAATATTCTTTTTTTTTTAAGACTTTATTTATTTATTTGACAGAGAGAACGAGTGGCTGGGAGGGGCAGAGGGAGAGAGAGAGAGAGAGAAGCAGACTCCCTGCTGAGCAGGAAGCTTAATGCAGGGCTTGATCCCAGGACCCTGAGTTCATGACCTGAGCTGAAGGCAGACGCTTAACTGACTGAGTCACCCAAGTGCCCCTTGCTCAAGAATATTTCAAGAAAATTTTCCAAGCAGCAAATAAAAATGTGACACTTCTAAGAATTTTTAAGAATAAAAGCAAAATTAAACTATTTGAGACTACTCCCAAACAAAAGGCTTTTGCACAGCAAAGGAAACCATCAATAAACCACCTACTGAATAGGAGAAGATATTTGCAAATGATATATCCCATAAGGGGTTAATATTCCAAAATATATATAAAGAAGTTATATAACTCAACACCAAAAAATAATAATAATCTAATTAAAAATGGGCAGGGGACTTGAATAGACATCTTTCCAAAGAAGACATAAAAATGGCTAACAGACGCATGAAAAGATGTTCAACATCACTCATCATCAAGGAAATGCAAATCAAAACCACAATGAGATATCACCTCACACCTGTCAGAATGACTAGAATTAAAAAAACAAGAAATAACAAGTGTTGGTGAGGATGTGGGGAAAGAAAGGAACCCTCGTGTACTATTGGTGGGAATGTAAACTGGTGCAGCCACTGTGGAAAACAATATGGAGGTTCCTCAAAAACTTAAAAATAGGGGTGCCTGGATGGCCCAGTCGTTAAGTGTCTGCCTTCAGCTCAGGTCATGGTCCCAGGGTCCTGGGAATAAGCCCTGCATTGGGCTCCCTGCTCAGCGGGAAGCCTGCTTCTCTCTCTCCTACTCCTCCTGCTTGTGTTCCCTCTCTTGCTATCTCTCTCTCTCTGTCAAATAAATAAATAAAATCTTTTTGAAAAAACAAGTTAAAAATATAATTACCATACAATCCAATAATTTCATTACTGGGCACTTACCCAAAGAAAATGAAAACACTAACTCAAAAAAATATATGCACCCCCATGTTTGTTGCAGCATTATTTACAAGAGCCAAGATATGGAAGCAACCCAAGTGTCCACTGGTTGGATAAACAAGATATGGGTTACACACACGTGCACACACACAATGGAGGGTTACTCAGCCATAAAAAAGAATGAGATCTTGCCATCTGCAACAACACGGATGGACCTAGAAGGTATAATGCTAAATGACATAAATAATACATAGAAATACAAATACCAAATGATTTCACTCATATGTAGAATTTAAGAAACAAAGCCAGTGAACAAAGAAAAAAGAGACAAACCAAAACAACAACAACAACAAAAAACCAGACTCCTAAATACAGGGAACAAACTGGTGGTTGCCAGAAGGGAGGCAGGTGGGGGGCGGGGGCCAGGGGAGTGGGTGAAATAGATTAAGAGTACACTTATCTTGATGAGCACTGAGTAATGTATAGAACTGTTGAATCACTATATTGTACACCTGAAACTAGTATGACACTGTATGTTAATTATACTTTAATTTAAAAAAAAGAATAGTAGTGGTTGCCCATTATCATCAATAAAAATGAAAGGCTCTTTTACCTTAAAATGTTCTTTTAAGTCTTTCAGTCTTTGAGCTAATATGTTATATCATTAATAAATATCAAATCACATCTTCTGCCTGACGTTGGAATCCAGATGAGCACAACACCCAGGGGGTACCAAGAGAAAGTGTGGGTAGACTCTTTTTATTTTTATTAAGCTCAAACTAAATGATCTCATTGTGCAAAGGTAGAGGTAGTAGTATTTGGCTGGCATAGCCATACTTGGGTGCTGATTTAGGAAACTGGAGAATGAGTAAGAGGTGAAACCAATTGCCTCCCAACCTTGCAAAACAGTCTCCCCACCCAACTCCCACCACATAGTTCTGTACCATATGGCTTAAGCCACATGGTTCTGGCCCTGCCCCATCCCAGCTGCCTCCTCACTTGCCTCCTTGCAAAGAACGCACTTCCTGGAAACTGCAACAGGGTTAGAAAGTAATTGTTCATTTGCATGTGGTTTAGAAGCTGTTGAGGCTATTGTTTGTAGACAGTTGTTTCTAGGGTAGGATTGTGTCTAGGAAATCAACTTACATCGACATTTCCTGTATTTACATCTCTACAAATTAAGTTCACTGTGGAAAATTCCAAGTTGTCTAACATCCTTCTCCAAACTAATTTATGATTTTATACCAGTGCATAATCATTTGATGCTCACAGGAATGAAAACAATGCAAAGAAGACCTACATGATAATATAAGCTTGATGGAATGCTGTTCTCTAAATCACTGGATACAAGTAATTCCATCATTCCAAAGCCTGGAGTCATGGTTTATGGAGGAGCGGGGGGGACTGACAAGCTGACAATATGCAAAATTATCTGTTTGCCCAGACTGAGGTTTATTGGATTGCCCTAAAATTCTAGGCCCATTGCTTGGAAAAATTATTCAGGACTTAGAACCTGAAGACACGGAATGAACCAATAAAGGAGACTGTTAATTCCTTTATCTTCACAATATCTAAATATAATATTTGAAGGGAAGAAGTATGATAATAAAAAGTCATTACACTTTATTAGATACTTTTAATTATTAGGGCTAACTTTTCGGCAGCTTCATTTGCTGATGATTATCCTGAAGTGGGAGGCACCATATAGTTCTATCGACCATTTTTAAACTTAAAAAGAATTTCCTACTCATAAATGCAAACAACTCACTCTATTCTCACCCCACCCACATGCAAATTAGCCCCCTTTCTATCAGTCCAACTTCCCTCTTTGTTCACAAAAAAAAAAAAAAAAAAAATGGCGGGGGGGCAGTTTGTGGGCAGAGGAAGAGAGAGAATCTCAAGCAGCCTCTACACCCATCAGGGAGCCTGATGCCTGGCTAGGTCCCACAACCCTGAGATCATGACCTAAGCCGAATTCAAGAGTTAGATGCTTAACTCACTGAGCCACCCAGGCATCCCACAAATTTCTTTTTTTTTTTTTTTAATTGTTAAGTGTCGGGAACTGTGCCAGGTGATGGGGATACGAAGACGAAAAGATAACTCACTAACCTTCAAGAAGCTTAATATCTAACACAAAATTCAAGGATTCACTGATTCAATACATAGTTACTGATTGCCTTCAACACAATAGGTGATTTTGTAGGCATGGTGAATGCAGTGACAGATAAAACAGAAAAAGCCCCTCCTTCATGGAACTTATAATCTGTGGAGGGCAATAAAAAGAGTCTAGGGTGATGAACGCTGTGAAGAAAAGGTAAGCTGGATACAGGACTCAGAGAGGGGTGAGGCGCCTACTTGAGACAGGGTATTCCGGGAAGGGGACTTGAACAGAGATCTGGATGAAGTGGAATATTTGGGCCAGGAAATTTACAAGCAGAGGAACAGCAAAGTCAAAGGCCTTAAGGTGGCAATATGTCAGAGGAACTGCAAGGAAGTGGGTGTGGCTGGAGAGGAGTGAGTGAGAACATGTGCCTGCACATGGGGGAGGGAGTCTCGGGGAGTCCCGGGGTCATGGTAAGGACTCTGAATGTTATTCTAAGATGATGGGAAGCCGTTGAGGGCTGAGCGCTGGGAAGTGATACAAAGTTGATAGATGTTTTTAAAGAATGTTGTGCAAAGGCTGTGGAGAGGCAAATGTGGTCCAATGAGACAGTTAGGAAGCTATTTCAATAGTTTGTCAAGAGATGACAATGGCTGAGGCAGGGTGGTAACGAAGCCGGAGGTGTAAGAGGACAGATTTGGGAAGTTTTCTGAGAGGGGTCTCTAGAAAACCATCCCTGCTTGGACTACGGCTGCTAATATTACAAAAGAAATTTTTAAGTTCACATTTCTTCAGCACTTACACTCGGCCAGGCACATCTTATTTGGTCTTCACAACTTTGTAAGGAAAGTACTTTTTATCTCCATCTTAAAGATGAGGAAACGGAGTCTTAGAAAAGTACTTTACATTTCTTTTTATGAAAACATAATATTTCCATGTGAGTTTTTAGTGCTAGGTAACTACAGCCAGGTTCGCATCCGCCATTCCCTCTGGAGCCTTAGTAAGATGTCCTTGGCAAGAACTGCGTCTACAACGCAGGTACCTGGGGCACCGAAATGCAATTACTGTCAGGTAAGGAGGACTGTTGTGTAGAGCACTCTTTTTTTTTTTTTTAAGTTGAAATTGAGACCTTATATTTAAAAATTGTCAGCCTTGCAGCAGTCAGACTTTTGAGCAATACTCGACTGTCTTTTTAGAAGTGGGAATAACAGAAGAAAAACATTCCCAATTTTATTTTTCGTGAAAAAAAAAAAAGAATTTTATGTAGTCCAATGACAATGGAAAATTTACACAGAGGAGAAATTACACACATTTATGGTTGACTCAGAAGCCAAACAACACTGCATCCATCTTTTCAATTAATTTTTGAGCTATGAAAGTTTGGGATCTTCAATTTTCTTATTATGCTTTTCTTAGGATTAACTAATTTGGGTAATGCTTTTTTTGAAGAAAATGTGAAGCTCTAAATTATCATTTCAAGGATGATACTTTTCTACCTAAAAGTTTTCAATGGCAAGCCCACATTTTCATCCTTATGATACCATGGCTTAGATACTATGAAGTAATAATCAGCGCACCGTAAAGACTGAAGCATCTGGGGCACCTGGGTGGCTCAGTCGTTAAGCGCCTGCCTTCGGCTCAGGTCATGGTCCCAGGGTCCTGGGATCGAGCCCTGCATCGGGCTCCCTGCTCAGCGGGAAGCCTGCTTCTCCCTCTCCTACTCCCCCTGCTTGTGTTCCCTCTCTCGCTGTGTCTCTCTCTGTCAAATAAATAAATAAAATCTTAAAAAAAAAAAAAAAGACTGAAGTGTCATTAACATCATGCCAGAATATGTGACTTTATACACACAGACCTCATTATCTGATTATTTATTATCCCCAACCCCACTGTTTTTTGGTTGTTTGTTTGTTTTTAATTTTAGGTAGTGAACATACAGTGCAATATTACTGGCTTCTGGAGTAGAATTCAGTGATTCATCACTCACATACAACACCCAGTGCTCATCATAACAAGTGCCCTCCTTACACCCATCCCCCATCCAGCCCATCCCCCACCCACCTCCGTCCTTCAACCCTCAGTTTGTTCTCTATCGTTAAGAGTTTCTTATGGTGGGACATTGTCATAATATGGGGGTAAATGATGAATTGCGGGCATCAACACTGTATGTGACATGGTCTTAATGGTATAAAAGAAAAAAATGTGTATTGTTGTTTATAAATATGCTTACAGATATACTTAAATATATCTTACAAGATGAGTGATGAGTATTATATGGATTGTACTGATGAACCCTAGGCATTTTGTGTCCCTCCTCATATACATTAGATATAATTTAGTGATTGTATGTAAATAGAGTCCAAAATTATGCAAATCAATCCAATAATACTGGATATATTTCTAGAAAGTTGAGATTTGAAATATTTATTTTCTGTTTCTGTATTTCTGATTTTTCACTATGATTATTACATTTTTATTTTAAAATTGTAAAATATGCCTTCACAAGTTATTATTACTGGAAAACTGCTTATTGTATAACAGTACAAACAGAAGTGAAAAATTACGATCCAAAATGATATGTACAAACTTCCAGTTATAAAATGAATAAGTCACAGAGATGAAAAGTACAGAATAGGCAATAAAGTCAATAATATTGTAATAATGTTTGGTGACAGATGGTGACTACACTTACCCTGATGAACACAGAGTATTGTATAGAATTATTGAATGACTATATTGTACAGCTGAAACTAATATAACACTTCAATAATAAATAAATAAATAAATAAATAAAATTTTAAAATAATATGTAGGAGTGAACCCAATTTTATAAAAAAAGTAAATATAAACATGGAAATGTAGAAATACATAAACATGTAAAGTTTGTATGAACATGTAAAGAAATGAGAAATTCCTAGGATTCCTAGGATGTTGGGTTCATGTTTGCTATTTATTTCTACAATATAGTTCCTTCTATTCTGAAAAAAGAAAAAGTTTCTTATGGCTTGTTTCCCTCTCTCCTTTTTTCTTTTCCCCCTTCCCATATGTTCGTTTTCTTTCTTAAATGCCACATATGAGTGAGATCATATGGTATATTTGTCTTTCTCTGACTGACTTATTTCACTTAGCTTAATATACTCTGGCTCCATCCATGTCATTGCAAATGGCAAGATTTCATTCTTTTTGATGGCTGAGTAATATTCCATTCTGTATATATACCCCATCTTCTTTATCCATTCATCAGTTGATGGACATTTGGGCTCTCTCCATAGTTTGGCTATTGTTGATAATGCTGCTATAAATATCCAGACCCTACTGTTATGGTTGAAATGGAAGCAAAAGTCACCATTGCCTGAAATGCAATGTAGTTAGTAATCAAAAAAGTTGGTTTAGGTAGAAGTCATCAAAAATTATGTGGTTACAAAAAAAAATTATGTGGATACATACACACAACAAGCAAATAAATGTATGCACATTCATTTGCCTACCTATTGATGTGGCCAAGGCCGTTATGTGAGTACCAGTCCACTGTGTGTGTCCCTGGCATATAAACCACATCTACTCCAAATGATCTCATTTCTAGTTCTGGATTCTTTAAAGTAGAAGGAAATCTTAAAGATACTTTTGAAGCAATTTGAGTGCAGAATCCTTCTAGTTTTTTAATCACTTTTTGTAAGTCTTCACATTTGTCATAAACACTACTAAATAGACTGCAATCTTTGACAACTTGTCTCTTTTGAATCTTCCCAAAGCATTCAACAGAGTTTTCTTTAAAATTACAATTCTTTTTTTGCATTCACAGACCAACAGTTTATGTACAGTGAGTTTAATCATGTAATTACAATAAAAAAAAAAAATACAACTGGCATAAACGCAATTGGGAACAAACAGCCAGCAGTGGATAAGCATAAAAAGAAACAGGCGACAGAAGACAGCAAGCAGCCCAGACAGCGACCGGTCCTGGGAGAGGCTTTCAGGGATGACTGGCTTCAGTCCATTTATTTTTCAGAGAATGAGGTTACCAGTTAACCCAGCAAGCTGATTGAGGTTGGTTAAGAAAACTTCTGCTATAGGGGCACCTGAGGATAAGTAGAGAGAGCATGCAACTCTTGATCTTGGGGTTGTGAGTTCAAGTCCCACGTTGGACATAGAGATTACTTAAAAAATAAAATTAAAAAGAAAACCTGCTATAATCACAAATAAACTGATTACTTATAAAATTAGCCCTCAACCAAATGTCCTTTCCTACTTAACCCTAGCATCTATCCAGACCAGTGTGGGCTGGTCCCTTGATAATACTATTAGCAAATTCTTACAGAGAACTTAATTTCTTACAGCAGGGTGTTAATGAGTTCTAAGTGAGTTCACACCTTAATGCATGAGGGATGTGCTATTACTAACCCATAGAAAAGCAGAGAGAAATCAAGTAGCCTGTCCAAGGTCCTATAGTGAGGGCACAGGGCGCAGTTGTATTCCAGCTAAAGTTGCCTGCTCCGAAGTTGTTCCTTTACCCACCGTGGTGGATAATCAAAGGTTGTAAATATCCAACAATGAAAGTCAAATGGACTACATTGTGAGGCTGCAAATCTTGTAAAACACACAGAATTTCATGAAACCGACAGATTTGGTGTTGGAGAAGAGCTGGAATGGCAGCCCAAGTTAATGAACAGTGAGCACTGGCAGAATCAGCTAATAATTAAGGAGAAGCTGACAAGATTAACAAAATGCATACCAAAAGCAGGCCCATCTGGCATAAATTATCTTCACATTCAACCAGTATTTACTAAGCACCTACTACGTGTCTGGCACTGTCATAAATGCAAGGGATGCAGCAGTGAACAAACCCTAAATCTCTACCCTCATGAAACTTATATTTTGTGTGAGAAACAGACAATAATCAAGACAATAACCTTACACACAATGATTAAGAATGGTCATTGGAAAAAGTGAAGTCACAAAACATTTCTGCAAAAATAAGCCTCTTCCTATCTCCCTTCACAAGACAAATGTGAAATCAAGGACTTCACACAATCATAAAACTGTCTTGGAAAGTTCCTTCCCTTAAAAAATCCACACCTGAATCATTTTAAGATTTTTGTTTATTGTAAGAATTTTGTCTTTTCATTTTGCTTTGTTCATTACAAGATGTGTTCATTATAATGAGTTTTGTTCATTGTTAGAACTAGCACCTAATTGTGATTATAACCTAAATTTTATGATTGTTAACCAAGTGAAAGATAAAAAAATTTCCCTAATTTTTAGGTTCATTTTGGAGTTAAAGACCCAGCCTCTTTTACTTTGTTTACTACACCATTTTGGTCTCCATTTTAAGGCGGCTTAATTCTAGGTGACCGGTTTTCTGCCACCAACCACTGAGCAGGTTTGTGGTCATGAGGAGGAACAATGGGAGTGGGCAAAGATCACAATCTACCCAGCAAACAGTACTTGCACAAAAAATGAGACCAGGTTAATAAAAAGCAACCAGGACGCAGAACTGACAAAACTTTAAAGGGTCACAGAATATACTGGAAGCATGAGACACAGTCCAAAGAAGATGATTTTTTAAAAGAGAGTGGCTTATCAGCTGGGAGGAGTTGATAAGTAAAGTTGATTCAAGATAGCCTAAGAGATTGGGTCACAGAGGGAATATAAGAAACTATAACAAATTAAGTATGATTGTGCTCAAGAATGTGGGTGTGACCTTGTAAAAATTTAAACTAATCCTTTGAGGTTGACTTTTATCTGTCCTTCATTTTGACACCCTTAAGGGCATTAATGGTTTCCTAATACAGAAACATTGCACTATGTTATTTCAGCTTGTTAAATCTAGAGGCTGTTTGAATTGCATGTTTCTAATTTAAGTTTTAATAGGAAATCAGTCCATGTGGCTAAAGAATAAATACATACAGTAAGACATGCCAGGCTCATAAATATTGCCCTTGGGAGAAACTGGGTAAAAGACACATGGGATCTTTCTGCATTATTGTTTTATTACTACATGTAAATTTACAGCTATCTCAAAATAAAAAGACTAATTTAAAAAAGTATGGCACAGGGATGACTGGATGGCTCAGTTGGTTAAGCATCTGCCTTTGTCTCAGGTCATGATCCCAGGGTCCTGAGATCGAGTCCCGCATCGGGCTCCTTGCTCAGTGGGGAGCCTGCTTCTCCCTCAGCCTGCTGCTCCCCCTGCTTGTGCTCTCTCTCTCTGTCTAACAAATAAATAAATAAAATCTTTTTTAAAATAATTAATTAATTAAAAAATAAAAATAAAAAAGTATAGCACAAGGCCTTATGCCCACCCTCTTTTCCACCTGCTAAAGTCTCCCTGACCATGACCTCCTCCTTCATACACAAACTACGTTTATTAGTTTCTTTATGCAAGCAAATACAAGCATACGCTATTACCCCCACCAATCTCTATCTCCCCTCACCCCCACCCCACTAATGGTAGCATATTTTGCTCTGCATCTTGCTTTTTTCCATGTAACAATGTATTGGAGATTTTTCCACACTAATGTATTAATTTAAAAAGAGTATTCTATGTATAGAGAGCTTTCCTTTGACGTATTCTTTGGATAAACCATATTTATTTAGTCAATCCTCTCTGATGGAAATCTGCATTGCTTCCAGCCTTTTGTTAGTAAAAGCAATACTGTAAGTAACCTTGCGGATAAATGTTCGTCATTTTGATACATGCCAACATCCCTCCATAGAGACTGAATCTATTTACATTCCCACCAGCAACACATGAAAGCCTGTTTCCTCGAAGTCTCAGCAATAGTGTGTTATCAAAATTTAGGTTCCTGCTGATCCAATGATAAAAAATGGCATTAGTGAGTTTTAATTTGAATTTTTATTCCATTCATGAGATTGAGCATCTTTCCACAGGTCTAAGAGCTACTTGCCTTTCATTCAATATGCTGCAGGATAACAATGTTACAAGAAGATATGTCATGAGGAAGCTGAATTTGAATGTCATACTGCAAAGAGGTCCTCCCAAGATTATGGTTCTTATTTAAAATGCAATGGCTCTTATTTAAAGTGTTCATGTTTTGGGGGTACCTGGGTGGCTCAGTTGGCTAAGTGGCTGACTCTTGATTTCTGCTCAAGTCACAGTCTCGGGTCCTAGGACTGAGCGCCGTGGAGGGCTCCCCAGTCAGCAGGGAGTCTGCTTGGGGATTCTCTCTCTCCCTCTGCCCCTCCCCCCCCACTTCCCTGTGCACACGCTCACTCTCTCTCAAATAAATAAATCCTTAAAAAATAAAGTGTTCAGGGCGCCTGGGTGGCTCAGATGGTTAAGCGTCTGCCTTCGGCTCAGGTCATGATCCCAGGATCCTGAGATCGAGTCCCGCATCGGGCTCCCTGCTCAGTGGGGAGCCTGCTTCTCCCTCTGCCTCTCTCTCTCTCTCTCTCTGTCTCTTACGAATAAATAAATAAAATCTTAAAAAAATAAAATAAAAAAATAAAGTGTTCAACGTTGTTAAAAAATAAATCAATACAGTATTTAACATTAAGAACTGTCAGAACATCGGATTGGTTGAACAATGTCATCACGTAAAAGGGAAGCATCCTGAATAAATCCAGATCACTGATCAATGACCAATGATCTTACCGAGCCTTCCCTAAGGGGACGTGGCCCTAGGGGGAAGAATAACTCTATTGAAAATGAATGCCTGAGAAATATTAATTCAACAAATATTGAAAGCCTTCATGGATCTTACACTCCAGTGAAGAAAGACAGATAAAGTATGTAATTTGTTAGAAGATGATAGATGCTATGGTGAATAATTAGACTAGATATGGGGGATCAGGAGTGCTAGCGGACAGTTTTAAATAGGGCAACAGGCCTCATCAATATTTGAACAGAGGAAGAGGTCGGGGAGAAAGCTTCATAATTTCTGGAGGAAGAGCATTCTGGCAGAGGAATAACCAGGGCAGAGGTCATGAGGAGGTGGTGTGTCTGACAAGCTTAAGGCACAGGAAGGAGGCCAGTGTAGTTGAGGGAAGTGGAGGGAGTGGGGGTAAGGGAGCCCGGGAGCACTGACAGCAGAGATGAGTTATAGGAGATAAGGCTGAACATTTCTGGGGCCAAATGGATAAATCTGGCGTTACTCCCATCACTTTCCAGTATCTTGTTCTTAATCTAAATCTTGCCTTTGCCTCAATGACTTGGTTTTCTAGGAGGGACAGAGAGACAATGGAGTGCTCCAGCTGCTCAAGTAGGCAGAGAGCAGACAACCTAAAAGCCCCCAGCACATGTGGGCAACAAAACATGTGTTTGTTGTTTGTAGGCTGGGGGCTCCTGGCAACAAGGTGACAATCTCCAGCCTTTTTCTCCGTAACTTCTGCTTTTCCTAAAGGCTTCCTTTCCTTGTTAAATTTAATACCTATTCTTTGGACTGTCTGTGATTGAGCATCTCACAAGTGGTTCATCTTGTCAGCTCATTTCCCAATTTCTGAATGTCTTCCATTTCAAGTTCGCCTTGTGGTGCTATTAATCACAACTATATCAGACATCACAAAGATTCAAGCCCTCCTGCCTCTGACACTCTCCACCCCTCTCCCCCTGCCAATGAATATCAAATATTATGTGTTCCTGACCTTTAGATCCGAGACAGCTATTATTTTCTCATGAAAAGCATTGTAGGGGGCGCCTGGGTGGCTCAGTCGTTAAGCGTCTGCCTTCTGCTCAGGTCATGATCCCAGGGTCCTGGGATCGAGCCCCACATCGGGCTCCCTGCTCTGCGGGGAGCCTGCTTCTCCCTCACCCTCTGCTTGCCTCTCTGCCTACTTGTGCTCTCCCTCTCTCTCTCTTTGTCAAATAAATAAAGAAAATCTTAAAAAAAAAAAAAAAGCATTGTAGGGAAAGAAACTCCTCCCTTTTATGCAAGTCTAAGAGGATCTATCAGCTTCAGAATCAAGAGAAGCGAGACAATGCCATGTGAGACTGAGATGAGCCACGAGAAACCCAGTCCAGGTTTCCGCAGGGCACCAGGTCTGATGGGAAAGTCTCCTTGATGCCTGGAACACCTCTTGAGTGGGCAAAACCACCACCGTTAACTGCTTCTCTGAACTCTTCTCCACACTGCTCTCCTCCTTGCTTCAAACTCTAGGTCCTTCTTGCCTCACCTTCATTTCCCCTTCCGTGCCCACAAACATTACAGAACGTGGCTCACCATGAGGCTCCGCTGCAGGATGGAGAAGCCCTATAATCCCTATAATCATAAAGTGGTAACAAACCTTGGTTATCACCAACTTTATTATTTCCTCACCAGTCAATGCAGGTCACAGCACTTGGATAAGGATGGATCGTTCTAAAGGTTAAGGAACGCCCATTGCCATGGGGCTAGACACAGAGATGGAAGCCATTTGAAGAGGATCGAAACGACCTGGGCACTGATGAAGGAACCCCTCAGGAATGGTGAGGCCAAAAACCATGAAAAAAGAAACGGTATGACAACGCAAGATATGTCATAAGTTGCTGACAATTTGAGGGCTCTGACTTTGGGGGCGCAGTACCCAGAGGGATCCTGGGCAGCTCCATCCAGGAGAGCTTAAGCCTGATCCCAAAGACCTGGAGGTGACACAGCGTTCCTTTTGGATTGGACGGATCTGGGTGTGAACTCTGCTTCCACCATTCCTACCTGTGACATCAGTGTTACACTAATGATATTTTGACGTCTGCTCATACTTAGATTTCCTTGCATGAAAAATACGCGGGACATCCATCATGAGGATGTTGGGAAGTGGAAGTGAAATATGTGAGCTGTTTTAGCATACACCTGGACCTGCCTCTTACACACTCAAAAAATGGCATCCATCAGGCCCCATTCTTGTTTCAACACCGCCCAAGAAGCATCTTCGGGGATTCTGTCCCACAGTCCGTCTCAAGTTCTACTGTCTATCCTGAGCCCCTCCCGACGCCACTGGGTTCAGTGTTCAATGTTCAGGGTAAACTCAGAACCGCTCTGGCTCTGCACCCGCTGCCTCCCTACCCGTCCCGGCCGCCAGGAGCGCGCTCGCCTCGTCGTCAGACGTGGGTCTCCCCGCAGGACGCCCCCTGTCAGGTCTGGACCCTTCCCTCCCCGCGGGCACCTCTGCCCCGCGGCTCCTCTGCCCGGCCCGGCCTCACCTGATGTAGGGGAGGAAGGGGTTGACGTGCCCCGAGAGCACCGCGACCACGTAGGAGATGATGAAGGCGGCGGACGACCAGGTCACCAGGAGGAAGGGCACGAAGGCCATTCCCCTCAGGAAGCACAGCATCGCGCGGCCGCCGGGAGGGCGCTACGCTCTGTGGGGTCGGACGCGGGGCGCGGGGCGCGGGGCGCGGGGCGCGGGAGCCGCGCACGTGCTGGCCCGCAGGCGGCGGCCGGACCCAAGGCTCCGCGACGGCGGCGCAGGCCCGACCCCGGATGGAGGGAAGCGCGGAAAGCGGAGTGAGGCGGCGGGCGGCGAGGCGGGCGGCCGGCCGGCCGCGGGTGGGTGGGGCGCCGGCTGCCCCGGTTTGTTTCGAAACCAGTGAAGTCACAAAGCGGCGGCCCCGCGGGCTTGGAGGCGCACGGCGACCTCCCCGCGGACGCGACGTGGGAGCGGCGGGGACGCGGCGCCGGGCTCCTTTCGCTTTTGGTTCGGACTCGGCGGGGGTCTGCGCGGGTGGGCGGGGGTACTCGGGGCCGTCTCAGCCCTCCCAGCCGCCCTGGCTCTTGCGCAACTCCGGAGAAACGAACAGCTCCTCCCGGGCTCTCCTTCCCTGGGGCTTTCCGGGGTATGGGGCCTCGAACCCCGGGGCTTCCCTTCCGTGATCCCACCGCCTGCCCGTCGCAGGTTGAGAGTGTGGCCACTGCGTGGCGACATCCACCCCATCCCGCTGCTGCTGCAGGGGTCCGGACAGAAGTGTATGGTGACGTTCGCCAACTCACGGGGCACGGACGTGGCACCCACCTCGATGGTGCCCACGAGAAAACCTAGAGTGTGTAGGAGCCGGTGGGAGTCGAGGTGGGACTGAGTTGCAGTCCAGCCGAGTGGCGCCTTATGCCTCATAGTTCTGCTTTTCACTAGAGCCGACCTGGAGTTATTTCCTAGAAATTAGATTTCCCTTTCTCTCACGGATCAGGGTTCGCCCATGCTGGGAACCATGACGTTAAGATGAGTAACGGTAACCTCGTACGTTTCAAATGCTGCAAAAAGGATTTGTGTTCTGGGGGCTCTTGTGAGTATGGTGATTTTGAGGATGGGTTATAGATTCTGAGCCCAGGGTATGTGTTGGAAGTCACTGGGTCATCAGTGACCAAAGCTGGGTTCATTTCAGTCACATAAACATTTCTTGGGTGCAAACCCTGCTAGGGGACAGGATACAAAGATTAAGTAGTACCATGGGGCCAGAAGACTGACATACCAAAATTAAATAAAATTATATGGAATATTAGATAGAAATTAAAAAAGTAAAAGAGTTGCAGGCAGGGGCCAGTGCTCAGGAAAAGGATCAAGGAAGTTTTCCTGACAGATGGTATTAGAGTTTTTGAAAGTAAATGATTGCTAACCAGGCAAAGAAAGGGGAGACTAGCATTCAGGCCGAGGAAAAAGCAGGAGAAAATGCAGACTTTGGAGTTGATTTGGTTTCTGGAACAAGAAAAAGCACTCGAGTGTAAGGCAGAGAATAGAGAGGTGGGCAAAGAGGCCATCCCACAGGAGCCCTGGTAACTATTTTTATTTCACTTTATATTTTTGCTTTTTGGTAGTGAGGAAATTATAGGAATATGGACAGATATGTATTTCAAATAGATCACATTGTGACTGTGGGGGGAGTGACCACCATACTGAACACAACAGAGGCTTTTAAAGAAATCAGAAGAGCTGTCATCCATGGTGGATCCACCTTACATCTGTACCTTGATTTCTGTGTTGGGAAAACCACTCTCTTCCCTGGTCTTCCTTCCCTTGCCCTATGCCCTCCTTGTTTTTTTCCTACTCTACTACTGATTCATCTGACTTAAAAAACCCTCCGAGGCAGAGAAATTATAACATCAAATGGAGCTCACCTGATCACCTTATCATTTTGTTGCTTATGTAATTCCCTTAAGCAACCCAATTGGCTAATAACTGTTAACACAAACACAGTAAGAGTTGTCTGACTATAATGGTAATAGGTGTTCCATTGTTTAAAATAAGTTTGTACACATGTATATATTTAAAATAGGCATATAACTATAGCCAACCATACATACTGCATATGGGGCCAAGCAGCGCCGAGAAGCGTCATGCTGCTTTCCCTTCTAAAAGCTTTCCATACCATAGATCATGTAACACCCTCTCCTTGGAATAGTAAAGTTTATGATGGCAAGAAATGCAAAAGTCCTGGAAGACAACCTTACTGGTGAAGGAAATCAGAATATGTCACTTCAAAATATGCCTCTTGGACATAGAATTATGTTGTGCTTCTCCCCTTGAATTAATTCCTGATTTTCTCTCCATCAAAGCCACACCGACTCAAAGTAAGGGTCTGGTTGGACTGCCCTTTTGAAGATGAAGGCATTCTTCCTTGGTGACCACCATTTATTTAAAGGCAGTATGCTTCCTGATCTAAATAAAGTTCATGCCAGCGCTTAGGTATCTTCTCCATCTTATGGCTGGGGAAATAAGGCTCAATGTCATGCAGCTAATGAATGAAGATGCAGAATTTGAATCCAGGTCTATGTGGCTCAAAAGCCTATAACCTTAACCATTGTGAGGAACTGTCTCACTCTTCGAAATCCAGAACTCCAGAATTTCAGAAGAACACTCCTTAAAATATATGCAGTTATCTTTTATTTTTATATACATGTTTATGAATACATTAGGATTTGAAAAATTTCAAAAACTTACACAGTATAATCTAACAATAAAACAATAGAGAAGCATCTATAATTCTCTGCCAACAAGTCAACTTTCTCAATTTCCTAATTTCCATTTGCTTCTTACTCATAGAAATATTGAAAATCAAATTGTAATTACAAATTTGTAGCTTTATTATTTTTTTAAAGATTTTTAAAATATATTTAAGAAAGAGAGAGAGCATGGGCAGGGGGAGGAGCAGAGGGACAAGCAGAGCTTGGGGCCCAACTCAGAGCTCTACCCCAGGACCCCGAAATCATGACCTGCAACAAAATCAAGAGTGAGACGCTTAACCCACTGAGCCACCCAGGCACCCTGCTTTATTATTTTTATGTATTAAATGTCTACTCCATGTTGTTATACTCTTTGAGTTACTGTTTTTCATTACTCTACATTCGTCCATTGAATTAATGAACTATAATTTACTTCACTGCCCCCAGTGCTAAACAGTTATGTTAATCCAGGTACTTCCCTATTTTAAGCAACATTCTACTAACATCTCAGTTGTTTCTGTGTTTTCTTTTTCCTTTAGGTAAATTTCCATGAGTGGGATTACTGTGCCAAAGGACAATATGAACATTTTAAAATCTGTAAACATCCTAAATTATTTGAAAGTATTGTATCAATTTCATTGCTTCTAATAACCTGAGTGTTTCAGTTTCATTATATATCACCTCTGTATTTTTTAAGATTTTCATTTATTTATTTATTTTTAAGTAATCTCTAGGCCCAATGTGGGGCTTCAACTCATGACCCTAAGATCAAGAGTTGCATGCTTTACCAACTGAGCCAGCCAGTCGCCCCTCTATGTATTTTTTTTAATTTTATTTTATTGTGTTATGTTAATCATCATACATTACATCATTAGTTTTTGATGTAGTGTTCCATGATTCATTGTTTGCATATAACACCCAGTGCTCCATTCAATATGTGCCCTCTTTAATACCCATCACCAGGCTCTATGTATTTTTAATGTTCTATAATAGCTGTGAAATACTCCTTGAGATTTTAGCATACTTCCTTTTAAAGTTATCAATCCCTTATTTCATTGTTGGGATAGAGACCACTAGCTACCCAGTGCAGCATCCATTTTTTTCTTTCCTCCTTAGTAATAAACCCTCACTTTGAAATGGACACATTTCGCCTCACACAAAGGGATTTGATTTCTCAGCTTCCCTTGCAGCCAGGGGTGGCCATGTGACTTAGTTCTGTCCTATGGCATGTAATAAGTGTTATGTGATATAAGAAGGTTGCTTAAAGGAAGCTGACTTGCAACATAATGGGACGGCTGGACTCCAGCTGCCATCTTGGAGTATGCAGTCATACTGCCGAGAGAAGCCCTCAGTGAAAACAGTGGAGCCAAAGATGGGTGCCATAGTCCCTGCTGACATTATGGAGCTGCTGAGGTATGACCCTGGATTGTCTAGTTCTGGGCTTCTTTTATGTGAAAGAGAAATAAACTTCCATCTTACTTAAACACTATTATTTGGGGAATTTTCTCTTACATGTAGCCACAGCTAATACTTCCTATATTGGTTATCACATCCTTTTTATGATGTCTCTCAATCTCAGGTACCCAGTTGTTTGATGGGCCATATTCCTAGAAAACGGAGTATAAATTCATTTTCTACATACCACCTTTGAAATACTATAATGAATCCTCTTGGAAATTACCCCATAATGTATCCCTTTGTAAGCCTGGATTTGCATATGCTAAATTTGCTTAAGAGGCTTGTTTATTTCTTCTACCAGGTAATGATAATTTACAAACTCAAACTGCAGTCTTTCTGTTTCCCTCTTAAAGTGTGCTTTTATCTTAAGGCACTATATTATGTTATCCTGGTTGAATATTAGATATATTTTTTTGAAAAGTTATTTTTAAGAATAATTTTAGAAATATTTTTAGAAATAATTTTAGGTCTTGAATGCTACTGGCTTTCTCCAGTGAGCATTCTGTTTATTTCTTGCCCCCACCAGGGACACTTGCTATTCAGCATTATCTGAACTCCATTTTAGGGCTTGAGTTTCTGTCCACCCAGATACCTTGAAGCCAGACTTGCGGTGTGTGTGAGGGCTGGTTGTTTCTTATTCACCCTTCCTTCAGCCCCATAGCCCTGGCCTCCAATACTCATTGTCCTGACCATAACCTATAAGGTAGTTGAAAGCTCTGCTCTGTGGCCTCTCCTGACTAACGAAAGTCCCTAAGCAAACACAATCCCAGAGCTGGGCTCACTCCTCTGGATTTCTATTCTTTTGGGGGATCTTGGCCCAAAAACCCATAATTTGGTTAAATCTTTGATGTTTTTAGGAAGATGTTTTTATACTTCCCCACATTTTTCATTTGTCTGAATTTCCTAGTCCATCATTATTTGAGGCAGAAGCTGGGGCACCACATTAAGGCCATTTACTGGGGCACCTGGGTGGCTCAGTCATTAAGCATCTGCCTTCAGCTCAGGTCATGATCCCAGGATTCTGGGATCCAGCCCTGCATTCGGCTCCCTGCTCGGCGGGGAGTCTGCTTCTTCCTCTCCCACTCCCTCTGCTTGTGTTTCCTCTCTTGCTGTCTCTCTCTCTCTGTCGAATAAATAAAATCTTAAAAAAAAAAAAAGGCCATTTATTTTACTAGGAATACACCGTATTTCTTGTAAAAGCAACTTTAAAAAAATTCACAGTTCAGCAGTTTGGTCACCTGTCATTACTCAGTTCTTTAATACTAGATCAAAGAATATAAAAATTAGCATTGCTAATTCCATTTCTTTCATCATGTCCTTACTTATTGTATATGTTTTTATCCACAGGCAGTGAAAACTTGAATTATTTCTCCATTCTAAAAGTTGCAGAATCCCCTCTCTTTGAATGTGGACTGAACTTAGGGATGTGCTTTTGAAGCCTAGAGTATGGAAGGGAAATAAAGTATCTCTACAGAGGAGATATCTGGCAGACACCACCTTAATCAGATGATTGAGGTTAATATCACCCTAATAAATTGATACTCCATATATTCATAAAATAAGATACAATAATAGGATATAATGAGAATGTACATCACCTGTGTGGTATTTCCCCCAAAACCCATACCTGCACTGTGGTTTAATCATAAGAAAACAAATTGAAGGCCAATCTATAAAATATCTGATTAGTAACTTCAAAGTGTCAAGGTTATGAAAAACAGTAAAAGATTGAAAAACTGTTGACAGATTAGAGAGGACAAAGGTGACATGATGACAAAATGTAATATGTAAAATTACAAAATTGCAATCCAATCTCAAATTGGATCCTGGAACAGAAAACCTCCATGGAACCTTAGTGGAAAAACTGGTGATGTCTGGACAAAGCCTGTAGCTTCGCTGATGCTAATGCGAGATGTTACCATCAGGGGCAACTGGGTCATGTATCTCCATTTCCGTGACATCTTTGCAAGTTTTCTATAAATCAAATTATTCCAAAATAAGTTTGCTTTTAAAGGTTACAGTAATTTAGGAGTGCCTGGGTGGCTCAGTCCGTTAAGCGTCTGCCTTCAGCTCAGGTCATGATCCCAGGGTCCTGGACTCGAGTCCCACATTGGGCTCCTTGCTCAGTGGGGAGCCTGCTTCTCCCTCTGCCTGCAGCTTCCCCTGCTTGTGCTCACTCGCTCTCTCTCTCTCTCTGACAAATAAATACATAAAATCTTTAAAAAAAATAAATGATACTGTTGAAACTAAACATACATTGTAGCAGAAATGATTAGATATTCACCTAGAATGAAGGTTCCTGCTTCTTTTTCTTGCTAGGAAGGAATTTCTCAGACAGGGACTTCATTTCCTCCTGGTGGGATCATACTAGTTCTTGCCAGGGGAAGATGTGAGTCACTCGCCAGTCTAGGTGGTGAAAAAGCCAGTATGCCTTCTCTACTTTCTCTCTTCCCCCATCAGCTGGCTGGATGCCAGTGCTCATGATGACCTTGGAAGCCACATGTTATGAATGGAGACCGTCAACCTAGGTTCCTGAACAACTTTGTGAAGCAATGCACTCCACCCACCCCACCCCCCCACACCACCATTAAGAAACACTCCTTTGGGTCTATATATAGATGAGAAACTGAAACCTTTATGATTTCTGGGTCTTTCTGCTCCAGCAACTCACATTATCTTAACTAGTATGTACATCTACTTCACTTGAGTCTCCTGCCTTCCCTAACTATCTTAACTAGGTTGACCTTACACAGTATTTCTAGATTCACAGGGAGAGTCGGGCTGAGGTTAACAAACATTGTTATGAACAAGAAACACATACAGGAGAACTCAAGTGAATAAAGATTATTGCAATTCAATTCATTTAGAATTAAAATAGTATATTTTTCAATGAATGGCAGGGTCACAGGGATCTTTCCACCCAAGTTGCATGTCACCCTCCTTCTTCCAAGAGTCCTTTGAAAAAGTCAAGTAAATTTATCTGCGTGAATGTGTGTTACCATAGCTCTGAAAAAAAAGGGCACACATACTAATGTGTACCGTCTCTTTTAAAACCATTGTATGTAAGTTCTCTCCTTTTTATGACCAGGAAGAAATTTAAAATGTGCTCTTGGGGGAGGGGTTAAGTGGAATCCCTTCCCTGTATTCCTGCTTCTGGCAAAGGGACATTGTCACCATGAGGATGTCATGATACAGGGTATTGGTCATTGTGTGAATGGCCCACTCTGTCTGTGTGTGTGTGTCTTTATTACGGCAGGAACCCCTGAGCTGTGAATGGATTTTGTGCTCTGTTCCCAGGTGTGGAAAGCAGTTAGCTCTCTGTATACAAAAGCAGTAAATTTCAACATGTTCTCAACACATTTTGAATAGGAACGAGATTACAAAGTGAGCCAGATTTTTCTGGTGCCTAAACTATACTCACTTGTACGTAATTATCCTTTAAAGATATATTGTTCATTTTCGGGCGCCTGGGTGGCTCAGTTGGTTAAGCGACTGCCTTCGGCTCAGGTCATGATCCTGGAGTCCCGGGATCGAGTCCCGCATCGGGCTCCCTGCTCAGCAGGGAGTCTGCTTCTCCCTCTGACCCTCCTCCCTCTCATGCTCTCTGTCTCTCATTCTCTCTCTCTCAAATAAATAAATAAAATCTTTAAAAATAAAAAAAATAAAAAAGATATATTGTTCATTTTCTTTTTAGATTGCTCATCTGGCAAACTTCCTTCAGGGTATTCTCCTAAAATGTACATTCCACAAGGACAGGACTTTTCACTGATATATTCCCAGGCTTGGAGCAGTGCTCGACACAGGTAGCTTCATAAATACCTGATGTATGTATTCACCTCAGCAATGACCTGCTTCTGGAAGTCTTCTGTAATTTTCCCAAGATCTGACCTCTCTGTCACTCTTGCGCATCCCAAAGCATCCTGGGCTACTTCTATTATATATTCTACTACATGTTCACAATGTTAACTTATCAGCCTACCCACTAGGCTCTAAACTCTTTATGAGCAGGAAATAAATCTCCTATACTTGTATCTCCAATGCCAAGCACTGGCACAAAATAAATGGCTAATAAATGTTTACTGAAAAAAATATGTAGGTAAATGCTTTCTCCTAGTTTAATAGTATTACCTGGAGAACCTGTTCTTTATACAATGGTACAGACCATCAGCATATTCGCATCTCTTAAGAGGCACTAATAATCCCGTATCACTGAGTACAGAAATCAAAGATGCAGCAAAGGTTTAGAAATTTTGGTTACTCGATGGGAGAGAAACCAGAGCCCTTCATGAAAGTGATACTAGTTAGTGAAGATAAACTGATCACGACAAGTTACTACACATTTGGGCAACAGTACCAGGTACTTGTTCAGTTTCATAATATTTTCTGGCAGATGTTTTCATCTCTACCAGAGATAAAGAAGAAAGAACACATCTGAGAAATTCGGGAATTTCCATTTTGACAATGAGAGTGAGAATTTCTTGTAAATTTTAAGAGGTTTTTTTCCCCTTCCCCTTATGATACTTTCTAAATTAACTTGCAAATATAGGAACTCATATGATTTGGTTTTCTCAGTTTAACTAATCTTAAATCTCTATTTGTGGCAACAGTCCTACGTAGGGGTTTATTATGAGGAGCAGTTCATACTTTAGTGACAATTATCTATGGAAAAACTGAGGTCTGATGCTCATGTTTACAATGATTTTATGAATTCATTTCTCTACACAGTAAAGATATTACAGAAGAATGCGGAAGGTTTTGTCAGCTGTTCTTCTCTTGAGAGTCTGGCATAAATTAGACAAGATTTGAAAAAGGCTAGAATAATGACAGAAAGAGCAGGACACCAGGCAATTATTTGCCTCTCCATTTAAAAAAAAAAAAAAGTAATTTTCTTGAAGGAGGCATTTTTTTTATAATTATTTTACTTACTTACTTAATACTTAATGTCTTACTGAAGAACCAACCATCCAGGATTTGAGCTTAATTCATTCAACAAACATTGATTGAAGATGTATGATTGTCAGATGTTGTGCTTTGGGATGAAGGATGAAGAGAACACTGCATGCCTGGAGTCTGAGTCACAGAGTTCAAATGAACTTGGTTTGCTTAGGGGATGAAAAGAGGTCCACTGGGACTGGAACACATGAAGATACGGCTGGGGAGATTGTGGTGATGACATTGTGAAGGGCTTTCCATCGATATGCTGAGGAGTTTGGACACAACCTGGAAGCAACTTTTGAGGAGAAGGTGAAAGCTCGTAAGTAGGGTGCTATCGTTATCAGATTTGTTTCCTCTGGTGAAAACTCCAGCAGGCTTTGGGTACATGGACCAGAGATAGCACTGGGGATTAATGACAGGTGGGTCTTTCTAAGAAATGCAAAAAACGAATGTAAGGCAGTAGATTGTGCATGGAGAAAAGCGAGTTGATGGACAATTGGATGAATGGAATAAGAGAGAAAAACTGAAGATGAGATGGAGTTGGTTTCCTGCTGGAGAGGCTCAGGGCATATTAATCATTAATTGAGTCAGGGAACACAAGGAGTACAGAGGATTATGAGTTCAGTTTTAGATATACAACAGTTTAATGAATAAGATGCTTGTAGGAGACCTAGGTGAAGACAACTGATAGGTAGTTGGAAACTGAGTTGGGAGGCATCAGTGGACAGGGGGTGGTACACCCCCAAAATATGTGAGATCATCAAGGGAGTATATGCTGCAGTGAAATCCAGCACAAGAAGAGCAGAAATTGGTTTGGGCAGATAATGATTGACAATCTCTATAGAAAAAAATTCACCACAGTGGTATAAATAAAAGTTGGACTACATTGGACTAAGGAGTAAAAGCAGTAGGTTCAGACTTCCATTCCAAGATGATAGGTTGAGAATTACACAAATACAGAATGGGGAGATGCTCATATTTATGGGTTAGGACAGAATCCTATCCAAGGGAGAATTTGAAGACTTCCTAGTACATTCATGAATCACTTAATTAGGCCAATTAATCTTCAGATTTACTCAGGTGAATTTTGTTCTTTAACAAGGGGGAAACCATGGTTTGCAGTGAAGAGCTAAACCAAATGCAAAGGGGTCCTGGCTTCTTGTTTTGAAAGGAGAAAACACCACTCAACAGAGTGCCCTCAGGCCTACTCAGAGCGGCTGCAGGGATGTAACACTAGTTGGCTTGGATGGAGCCAAATCCCCACCCTCTCCTCCCCTCCCCCCACACTTTCAGGAAGAGTGGAAGGTAATTGAGTGGTAACCTGCCTTGGGGTCACGGTGAGGAAGGAGGTAGAGGAGTTAGAAGTGACTTGGCAGCTTTGGCCACTGGTCTGACAGAGGTGATGCCCGAGTTCTCTAAGTTGGGGCCAAGGGGCCAAGTCAGGATTTGTGGATCACTGGGCCCCAATCTAGCCAGGAGTGCAGGCCAATAGTCTTAATTCTGCACATTCCAGCAGCAAATGTCCCTAGGGTCCCCAGTGACAGACATTTCTGGGACATCAGTACTAACTTGAGGAGGGTCCCTGAGGCCCACAACAGTTTCAAAGCCTACAGAGAGATCCCCTTTTGGATATAAGGACTCCTTCTTCCCGCCAAGAGGGTCCATGCGTGGCTTCTCCCGTGGAACCCAGACACCTTGAAAAGTAAGAGGAGGGAGGAGGATGAAATGGCTTTGATGTGGAGTTACAGGTTAGATTATTGAATATTTACCCAACAAGAGACAGTATTAAGCAACACACACTAAAATACCTTTACTTGGCAAATTTGACTCTGACGGCATCCCATCTTACTGTCTCCCTTCTCCCTCCAACCAAGTGGGGTGGAGCTTAGTGAGAATGTTTAGATTGATTAAAAAGGACCTACTATTATGGGCTATGGTATTGAAATTTTTAACCTCATAATTCTATGACCTTGATGCAAATTATCTCATTTAATCCTCACAACAGCCTTATAATACAGATTATTATACCTATTTTATAGATGAGAAAACAAGGCTTAGAAGTAGTAAGAGGGGACCAGTTATCAAATCTACACTGATTCATTCTAGAGACTGTTCTCTTAAGCAGATTTCTGTTTTCTCCCTACAAGTCAAATAGAATACTTAATGAAAGTTAAAAGTTTCAGTAATCAATTGATTAGTTGAGGTTATGTATACCACCCTAAACCTTTATATCTAGGAAATTCCAACCATCATTCATTCATACACCAAATATTTTTTGAGGGCTTACTTTGTGTCAATCCCTGTGCTTAATGCTAGATGTATACTAGTCAAGAAACTGCATTTGATAAAATTGGGGTGGTCACCCAATAGGAATTCAGGATCTCTTGCCCAGTTCTTGAGCCTGAGTCAGTTTTCAGACCTCATACTGGTTGACTGAAGAGGTGGCCAGGTCACCAGGCAGAGGAACCCTGAAACCCCAACATAAGAGTTTTCTGTAATGATTCTCCCAGTCCTTCCTCAAGGGGACATATGGCCATCTACCATGGTGGCTGAGTACTGGAGAAAGAAGAATTCTGAAAGGTACTCGATGGCTCTCAAATACAGGGGTTGAGTGGATACTGATATTTGGACACCTGAAGCATCACCATAGGGTGTTTTTCTCTGCATTTTAGGCTTCAATTTAATAATAGGTATGGGGGCGCCTGGGTGGCTCAGTCAGTTAAGCATCTGCCTTCAGCTCAGGTCACGATCCCAGGGTCCTGAGATCGAGCCTTGCATCGGGCTCCCTGCTCAGTGGGGAAGTCTGCCTCTCCCTCTCCATCTACCTCTCCCCCTGCTCATTCTCTCTCTCTCTCAAATAAATGAAATCTTAAGAAAAAAAAAAAACCCAGTCCAAAAAAAATAGGTTATGGCACACATTTAACATATATGACTTGCAAATATTTTTTCTTAGAATCTAGATTTCTTTGATGTTATATAATGTATAGTATGTCAAAATAAGGTTTTTATTGGTTTTAGATTTCCTTGAGGAGACCAACTTGGTGGCAAGTTGAGCCCAAAAGAAGATAATACTTCATAAGCATTATCCTTCATAAAGGAATAGCTGACACAATAACAAGAGTGGTTTGGGTGGTAGATGTGTGTAAAATGTCAAGATAACTAATTTTTATTTTTTTAAAAGATTTTATTTATTTATTTGACAGAGAGCATGAACACAAGCAGGGGGAGTGGCAGGCAGTGGGAGAAGGAGGAGCAGACTCCCCACAGAGCAGGGAGCCTAACGTGGGGCTCGATCCCAAGACTCTGGGATCATGACCTGAGCCGAAGGCAGACACTTAACCAACTGAGACACCCAGGTGCCCCTAACTAATTCTTTAAAGAAGAGCAATGAATACGCAGAGGAACATGCCATGTTTTTGCATGGGAATACTAAATGCCTTAGAGATGTCACAGTCAGCTTTGGAACTGCAGAACACCGAAAAAGAAGGAAAGAACTTAAAAGCAGCCAGGGAGAAAAAACAGATCACCTATAATTAACTACTGATTTCTCAACAGCAACAATGGAAACTAGATGAGTGTGGAATGATAGATCCAGAGTCTTCACAGAAAACTATCTTTTGAGAATGACGGCAAACTGAAGATGTTTCAGATAAACAAAAACTGAGAATGTTTATCACCAAGAGACTTTCTCACCAAGGCAACATCTAAAGACTATATTTTGGGAAGAATAATTATTACAGAAGAAAGATCTGAGATTCAAAAAAGAATGGAGAAGATGGAAATTGTATAATACGTATATAACTCAAAACAAAAGAAGTCTGTATAACTGGAAAAAAACATCATGTGCAGGAATTGGAAGATTCACTAGTATCAAGGTATAATTCTTTCCAAAAGGACCTAAGGATTTAACGTAATCTCAACCAAAATCCCAATGACCTTTTTTTTTTTGGTAGAAATCGACAAGTTGATAAAATTTATGGAAAATCAAAAGATCTAAATAGTCAAAACATTTTTTAAAAGAAAAAAATTAGAAGACTCAAATTATCAAATTTCAAGATGTTGTATAAAGTTACGGTAATTAAGAGAGTGTAGTATCAGTGTGAGGAAAGACATGAAGTTTGATGGAATAGAAGAGAGAATCCAGAAATAGACCCATAAATAAAGGTCAGTTGATTTTTTAAAAGGTGTCAATTCAATGGACAAAGCAAAGTCTTTTCTGCAAAATGTGCTGTAATGATATACCACAAAAAAAAAAAAAAAAAGAAGAAGAAGAAGAAAAAACTACTTGGCTTCACACCATATACAAAAATTAACTCAGAATTATCATAGACTTAAATATAAGAGCTAAAACTAAAAAAATTTCTAGAAGTCTAGATGAAAAATATTTATGATTTTGGAAGGGACCAATGGCTCTTAATCAGGGGTGATTTTGGTGCCAGGGAACACTTGGCAATGTTTGGATATATTTTTGGTAATTACAACTTTGGATGGGGAGTTGCTACTAACATCTAATGAATAGAGGTCAGGAATGTTGGTAAACATTGTACAATGCACAAGGCACCCCTCATACACAACAGAATAATCCATCACAAAATGTTAAGAATGCTGAGGTTGAGAAACCCCAGGGTAGGCAAAGGTTTCTTAAGATAGACACAAAAATATGAACCTTTTGGAAAAAAAATTGATAAATTGGGCTTTACCAAAACCTTTTCCTTTTTGTAAGACACTGTTAAGAAATGAAAAGATAAGCCATACACTAGAAGGTAATATTTGTAAAACACATATATGTGAACTGAAATGTTCACAAACTGATGAATGGAGAAACAAATTGCAGTACAACCACAGTTAAAGCCACTCAGCAATAAACATGGCATAACTACTGAGAGATGAAACAACATGAATGTACCTGAAAAGCACAAAAAGACAAAAAAGCTATTTACCATATGAGTCCATTTATATGACATCCTAGAAAAGGTAAAACTACAGGTACAAAAAAATAGATCAGTGATGTTCACAGGCTGGAGGTAAAAGCAGGAACTGACCTCAAAGGGCCATTGGAATATTCTCCACCATGATTGGGCTGACGCTTACACAAATGTATACTTTATCAAATTCATTGAACTTTTAAAAGAGTGAATTTCATTGTATGTAAATTATACTTCAATGGGCCTGACCAAAAAGAAAAAGAAAGAAAAGAAAGAAAAACACCCTTACCGTTGGCTTAATTCAAAAGCATAACATATCAAAGTCACAGGCTAACATTTAGTGATTGCAGGGAGTTTGGAAGTCTATGAAAGGCTACACTCATATATATTTTATGGTCTAGGTGTCAGAAGGGAGAGATTTGCTCCATCTCTACTGTTTTACAGAAGTACAAATTAAGGGGCGCCTGGGTGGCTCAGTCGTTAAGCATCTGCCTTCAGCTCAGGTCATGATTCCAGGGTCCTGAGATCGAGCCCCACATCGGGCTCCCTGCTCAGCGGGAAGCCTGCTTCTCCCTCTCCCACTCCCCCTGCTTGTGTTCCCTCTCTCACTGTGTCTCTGTCAAATAAATAAATAAAAATCTTAAAAAAAAAAAAAGAAGTACAAATTAAAACACCAATGAGGTTCCCACCTCAAGGCTTTCGCACCTGCTGCCTAAAATGGCCTTTCCCTAGATTTTCACGGGGCTGCCCCTCACTTTGTTCATATGTGTGCTTAAAAGTCACCTCCCCGCTGACCCTTCTTGATGATGCTAGCCCCCTAATGCCACCATTCTCTAGTTCCTTATTATGCTTTGTTTTTCTTCATCACATTTATCACCACCTAACATTATATCGTATATTAACCTGCCTATTTCTTTATTGCTTGCCTGCCCTTAGTGATTACATGCCCACAAGGGAAAGAATTAGGCCTTGATTGCTCCTGGATTGTCCTTGTGGCCTAGCATGGTGATTGGAACATTACAGGTTCTCAATGAGTATTTGTTAAATAAATAAATGAACAAATGAGAAATGATTTTATATAGTTTTCTTTGCATCAGATGTATAAAACTTCAAAAAAAGAGTGTTGTGAGAGGTGTAAGAAATCTGATACCTTCATATTCTGTTGGAGGAGTACTGATTGGTGTAGCATTTTTTGAGGGCAGTTAGCCAATATCTATTAAAATGTGCATACCTTTTGACACAGCAAGTCTACTTCTAGAAAGTTTTTGGCAGAAATATTTATACAGATGCACAAAAATTTAAGAACAAGGATATTCGCAGCATCATTGGATATAACAGTGAAAAATTATTTTGAAAGTAAGGGATTCATGAAATACATTTCATTAAATTAATTCTGTGGAATATTATGCACCTGTAAAAAAGAATAGGGTCGATCATATACTATCAACATGGTGATAACACAGAAGAGAGGTGGTGGTATTATGGTGTAGCCTGTGGACTCTGGGCTTATCCCCCAGATCGGCCGTTTCCTGGCTTTGTGATCCTGGGCAAGATACTTAATTTCTCTGTGTCTCATCTTACCATCTGCAAAGTGAAGATTATAATTGTTCTCACTTTACAGGGTTCAACTAGTTAATATATTTAAAATACTTAGAGCAATGTCAAGAATATAGTAGATACAACAGGGCGCCTGGGTGGCTCAGTTGGTTAAGCGACTGCCTTCGGCTCAGGTCATGATCCTGGAGTCCCTGGATCGAGTCCCGCAACGGGCTCCCTGCTCGGCAGGGAGTCTGCTTCTCCCTCTGACCCTCCCCCCTCTCATGTGCTCTCTCTGTCTCATTCTCTCTCTCTCAAATAAATAAATAAAATCTTTAAAAAAAAAAAAAAAGAATATAGTAGATACAACAAATACTAGATTTTATTGTTACAATAATAATTATTTTGTTGTTATAAAGTTGTCATATGTTGTTGTTATAGTATTGTTATACCACTTATTATTATTATGACTACGACTGTAGAAAGAGTTTCAAAATCTCTATTAGAGTAAGCTCCATGATTCAGGGACTGCATTTGTCCTGCTCATCACTGTAACCCCAGGACCTAGGAAAGTATATGGTACATAGTAAACCCTCAATGAAAAATGGTGACTTGTTGAGTGAAAGATGATAGATTTATAAAGCAAGCTGTAGATCAACATGTATAAGAGGTTTTTAAAAGACAATTTACTAATGTAACATAGTGTGTCAACCAAACTTCAATAAAAAAGATAAAAGGCAATTTAATGGTGAAGTGTTTAGGGATGATGTGTACTGATCTCTGCAACTTATTTTGAAGTACATTTAAAAAAAAGATGGATAGTTGAATGGTAACTGGCATAGATATTGGCCCATATTTGAATAGATATGTGGAAAAACAATGAAGGAAACATGTTAATAGGTGGTAGGTACATGAGTGTTTTACTGTACAATTCTTTCATCTTTTATGTTGAATGATAAAAGGCTGTGTGTGTGTTTATATTCAGTATGGAAGAGATCTTTAGGGTTTCTTTTTTAAAAAATTTTTTTATTGTTATGTTAATCACCATACATTACATCATTAGTTTTTGATGTAGTGTTCCATGATTCATTGTTTGTGCATAACACCCAGTGCTCCATGCAGAACGTGCCCTCTTTAATATCCATCACCAGGCTCACCCATCCCCCCACCCCCCTCCCCTCTAGAACCCTCAGTTTGTTTTTCGGAATCCATAGTCTCTCATGGTTCGTCTCCCCCTCTGATTTCCCCCCCTTCATTCTTCCCCTCCTGCTATCTTCTTCCTTTTTTTTTTTTTTCCTTAACATATATTGCATTATTTGTTTCAGAGGTACGAGATCTTTAGGGTTTCTAAGCAGGAATGCTACTGACATTCCAAGTGGAAAAATGTTTTATCTTGTGGGACCCTCCTAGGCATTCCAGAGTTGTTAACATCTGAGCACTCTGCCCCCAAGGGCCACAGAGCTTCCTAATCACTATGACAACCACAAACGTTTCACATATTTCCAAATGCCTAAATGTTGACAACCAGAATCCATATCATGATTATTTCTTTGCAGTTTCATTTAAGAGGGGGATGGAGTGAGAGGGACAAGCTAGGAAATATTATTTGTATTATAATTTTAATAAAATATGCTAAAACTTAAAAAAATCAATTAAATCTGCAAAAAATAATTGTCTGGAAGAATATGCATCACTTTGTTAACAGTGATTACCCCTTGGGAGTAGCAGCAGCACCTGGAAGGGAATGAAGTCTAACTTTTCACTATAAACACTTTTATTATTTTTACTTTTATAAGCATGAATTATTCTGGAACAATAAAATGTAAAGGTCAATTTGAAATAAGAAGAAAGCTAGTTGAAACATTTACTGAGAAAAACAACAGGAAGGGCTGTAAGAGATTTTGTCTTCTTTGGCCTATTCTATACTAAGAATATAACACTTTCATAAGAAAAATGAACTTTAGTTAAAACAAAAAGAATGTTAAAATTCATAGAAAAATGCATGAACATAAATATTTGTGAAGCAGACAGACACTCTTGGCTCTTAACCATATTTGTTAGAAATTATCTGTACAGGGCGCCTGGGTGGCTCAGCCGGTTAAGCCTCTGCCTTCAGCTCAGGCCAAGACCCTGGGATCAAGTCCCACATCAGGCTCCTTGCTCAGGGGGGAGCCTGCTTCTCCCTCTGCCTGCCCCTCCCCCTGCTTATGCTCTCTCTCTCTCTCTCTCTCTCTGACAAATAAATAAATAAAATCTTTAAAAAAAATAAAATTACTTCTTTAAAAAAAAGAAATTGTCTGTACGGACATTAAGTCATTGGTAATTTTTCACCAGAAAGATTATAGTTTGACTAATAGGTTATGTTCTTATCATACTCTTGTTATGATCATTGAAATCTCAGTGATGTGCTTGCTGGAATCGGGCCATTTTGGAAATTATCATTGTGGATGCTGCCACTTAGTGGTGAAATGTGTTGACTATTTGTTGTCAAAATCTGTAATTTGGACAAGGGATTTAGAAGTTTTAAGACCATGTCTGAACCATTCATTTATTCATTTTACAAACATCTGCTGAGTCAATAGAACACTGATAAGCACGGAGAGGATCTGAAGAAGTATCAAGAACAGATTCTGCCCTAAAAATGCTTATCATCTGTTCAAGACACAAATACATACTTGAGAATTTCAATAAAATCATGATGCAATATTGAGTGCCATAAAACCATAGAGTCTCACATTTATAGAGGATCTTAACAGTCATCTTGTTCAACCCAATGAGATGATTAATGCCAAATACGGGATAGAGAATTTATGAGCAGAAGAGATCATTGACTGAGGTTGTAGTGTTTTCTGAGGTTCCAGCCTGAGAGACCAGGAGAGTAATGGTACCCCTGACAGAGGCATAGAGGTTAAAGCAGGGAGATGATTTGGGAACTAAGACGATGACACCTGTTTCAGACTCTGAATGGGAAGGTACAATAAGACGCTATGTTGCCTAGTCTCCTTTTGCTCCCAGATTCATTCCCATACCCTTTGCTGACCCCACAGATAGCTTTACCCAGCCTCTCCTAACCTCTGGCTTCAACCAATGGGAGGCACCAGTATGAGACTGAACGGTGGAAACAGATTAAGTTTGGGGTATTTCTTTTCTGCCGCCTCACTGCCTGGCTGCATCCTGTCTCACAGTGGCTGCATTTCTGATCAGTCTACTACTACATCTCCTGTCAGACAGCCCCCCTTCCACAGCTCCAGCTCTCACAGATTCTGGTAACTCCATTTCCTTAAAGAATTGTTAAATATCTCATTTCTTTTTAGACATTTCCTTAAAGGTATAATTTGCCGTTGAATAAAATGTAAAAGGAGAAGAGAAGAGGGCGTAGTTCTAGTCTATGGACTAGACCATTTAGAGAGGGCAGGAGGAGGACTATTACCCAAAAAAGAGAGTTATCAAAGAAGAATCAGGAAAGTGTCTGGTCCTGAACACCAAAGTAAGACAACATTTCAAGAAGGGATTAATGGGGGCGCCTGGGTGGCTCAGTTGGTTAAGCATCTGACTCTTGGTTTCAGCTCAGGTCATGATCTCATGGGTCGTGGGATGGAGTCCTGCATCAGGCTCCGTGCTCAGTAGGGAGTCTGCTTGTAAGATTTTTTCACCCCTGCTCCTGCCCTCCCCCCCAATAAATAAATCTTAAAAAAAGAGAGAAGGGTTTAATGAAGATACTATCAAATACTGCAGTAGGGTCAAGGAGAAGACAAATTTAAAAACACTACTGGATCTGTAAGGACTTATTATCTCAGTGGTATTATATTATTTCAGAGGGCAGTTTTAATAAGAGTAAGAATAGAAACCAGGTTGTCAAAGGTTAAAGAGGGAACCCAATTTAAAAACAGGCAAAGGGAGGACATCTGACTGGCTCAGTCAGTAGAGCATGTGACTCTTGATCTGAGGTTCATGAGTTCAAACCCCACATTGGGCAGGAGAACTTACTTTAAAAAAATAAATAAAATAAAATAAAAATGGGCAAAGGGCTTAAATAGAAATTTTACCAAAGAGGGGTGCCTGGTTGGCTCAGTTGGCAGTGTGTGCAACTCTTGATCTTGGGGTCATGAGTTCGAGCCCCACAAGTTGGGCATGGAGCCTATGTAAAAAATAAAATTCGCCAAAGATGATATACAAATGGCTAATTAACAATGGGAAAAGATGCTAACATCATTGGTCATCAGGGAAATGCAAAGAAATGCGAATCAAAACTATACTGAGTGATTATAATTAAAATGACAAGACAGTGCCAAGTGTTGGAAAGGATGAGAAGAAACTGGAACGTTCCTGCTTTGCTGGTGGGAATATAAAATGGTACAGCCACTTTGGAAAATGGCTTGGCAGTTTCTTAAAAAGTTAACTACACTGACCATATGACGCAGTAATTTCATTCCTCCATATTACCCAAGAGAAATGAAAACATAGGTCCACTCAAAGACATGTATGTGATTGATTGTTCATAGCAGTATTACACATGATAGCCCCGAACTGAAAACCATTTACACGTCCATCAACCAGTGAATGGATAAACAAAATGTGGTAGGCATACAATGGACTACTACTACTCAGCAGTGAAAATGAATGAACCACTGATACATGCTACAACATGGATGAACCTCTAAACATCACGCTCAGTGATGGAAGTTAGACACAAAGACTAGATATCACAGATACTGTACGATTCCATTTCATTTTCTAGGAATGCCTAGAAAAGACAAATTCAGAGAGATAAAAAGCAGACTGGTGGCTGCCTAGGGCTGAAGGTGGGAATGAGAATTAACTGCAAACGGGTACTAGAAATGGAAATATTCTAAATTCCTTTTTTTTTTTAAAGATCTTATTTATTTATTTGACAGAGAGAGTGAGAGATCACAAGTAGGGGGGAGCAGCAGAGGGAGAGGAAGAAGCAGGCTCCCCGCTGAGCAGGGAGCCCGATTCAGGACTCAATCCAGGACCCTGGGATCATGACCTGAGCTGAAAGCGGATGCTTAACCCCCTGAGCCACCCAAGTGTCCCGGAAATATTCTAAATTCTAATTCTGCATTATGGTGTTGGTTGAATCACCCTACAAACTTACTAAAATCATTGTTGGACCTAAAATAGGTCAATTTTATGGTATGTAAATTATACATTGATCAATTTGGTTTCTTTAACAAGTTAAATAAGGAAGACGCAAGGAAATTGAGGAAAAAGAATTAAGGCAGTGAATGGAAAAAGAAACAAAAATATTATTCCATGATTTCTCAACAGACACGGAGGCTTTGACCATGACTTTTTGTTTGAGATAAATTTGCATGTTTCTAGCTTAACTAGAGGAAAATTCTCAAAATTAAGTAGCAGTGAATCTGCATAATGTGTAGTGAAAAGAAAGCTACAAGGATGATTTTACCTGTAGAATCTAGATCAATATAAAGTGAGATGGGAAACATGAGCAAAACTGTCCTACCTTATCTGGATTGCAATTGTAGTCCCATTGCTTTAAACATTTTATGTATTTATTTATTTTCAAGTAGGCTCCCCACCCAACATGGGGCTCCAAGTCATGACCCCAAGATCAAGAGTCGCATGTGCTACCAACTGAGCCAGCTAGGCATCCCTCATGCCATTGCTTTAAATTAAGAACTCAGGGGCACCTGGGTGGCTCAGTCAGTTAAGTGTCTGCCTTCGGCTCAGGTCATGATCCCAGAGTCCTGGGATCGAGTCCTGCATCAGGCTCACGTCCCCATTAGCTCATTAGCAAAAATAGGTACCCTTTGCTCTGCCTCTCTTCCCCCTGTCCCTCCCCAGAGTAAAACCTTCTGTGAATTCATCTGATCAGGATGATCTAAATCACATCTGGAACCCTGCTTTCAGGGATGTGCCAGGTATCAATTGTTGCTTCTCAGTTCTAAATTCACCCCTTATCACCAAACTCTGATGGACTCAGGCTTTCACCTTTTAAGTAATGAGGATGTCAGCCTTGGCCAGCAGAGGGCGTTAGAGAGATTTTTGCAGGAAGAAGAGGGCTCTTGCTTTTTCCTCCACCTGCGGCATGGTGGGTTAGCCTATGAATATGTGAGGACATCAGTGATGCTCTGCCCAGCACTGCACGCCCAGAGAGCACAGATACTGCCTAGGCCAAGGCTGGAGCCACGTTATCGTGGTTTTTCTGATATGGACACTGTGTCCAGGCCCGCACCCACAAAGGAGCCCCAACTCCCAATGTGCACCTGCATTCCATGCCAACATTTAATGTGATGCAATAAAATTAGTACTTAAAGGGAAGTTTATAGTTTTGAAACATTAATAAAAAACAAAGACTGAAAAAAATTGAGCTAAGTATTAAAGTTGAGAAACTATTTCAAGAGCAACAGAGCAAATTCAGAGAACAAGAGGAAAGGAAATTATAAAGATAAAGGCATAAATCAATAAAATAGAAAACCACAGAAGAATAGAGAGGATGAGCCAAAGAGTAAGTGAAAAAAATTAGGAAAAAATTGAGAAAATTCGAAGAAGTAATACATAAGATGAAACAAACAGAAAGTAAATCACGGTAAACACTAACAGATTTTAAAACCTAGATGATTTGAGTACGTTTCTGGAAATCTCCCATACCAAAATTATCCAGGTCCAAATAGTTTTCAAAGTGAGTTCTATCTCAAAATTTAGGTTTGTTCTCCCTAACATTCTAGTTTCCTTCGATTCAGTTCATCAAAACTTTAAGTTCTATGAGGGGCTTAAATTCACCACCCTGGCATCAAGAGTCATATGCTCTACTGACTGAGCCAGCCAGGCACACCCAATTCACCAAAACTTTAAGAGTTGCCAACTCTATGCTTGGTACTTTTATCAGTGCAAAATATATTGACTCACTTGATAAATTTTTATCACTTGGCTACTGTCAGCAAGGCACAATGCCATGGGTAGGGATATAGTTATAAACAAGGCAGGAAAGTCTCTTGTCTTTATGATGTCTATATTCCATGGATGAAACATACCAAAAAAAACCCACAAGTAAATATCAAATAAATAGAATAAAGCATGGTCACACATGTGAAAATTATATTTGTTTATATAAAGATGATGCATTTGAATTCAAAAAAATAAACAGTGGGCCATGTTATGTTTTGGCTCTTGAAATTCTATCAGAAACAATTAAATTTCTTAATAATTTTATTTTATTTTCTATTTTTCAAAAAATTAAAAACTGTCCTGGATTTCTCTTTTAGAATAAAGAAAGAAAGGGATGAGGTCACTTAAAACAGGTCTATGTTTTATGAACACACACCATATATCCTGAAAGGAGGAAGGGGACAAAAATCAAAATATGTTTCCTGGCAAGAAGCAAGTTTTTCAAGTCTGACGCTTAAAAGTAAAAGCATTTCACAATGTGAACATTTTATCTTTTTTACTTTGAATAAGGCAAGGACTTAGCTAAATACAGATTTATCAGGAGTTATTTTAACTTGGCTTAATCTGCTAGTTAAAGCTCTTTGTTTAGGTTCAATATTCTTATCAGCTCAAGGTAAGGCCTTCCAAGTACACATCTTTACATACAACCTGTATGTTTTGTAGGCCCAGGGTAAGAGGTTCCTCTCTGTGAATGACCATTTACTTTTACTGTTCATTTTTCATCAAGGCCAAGCCAAAGGAGACTCAAGCAAGGATAGTTGATCTTTTAGGGCTCAATATGTAAAAGCATTCTCCTTGTCTCTTGAATTTTGAACCAAATGAGAAAGCTGTGCAAGAATCAGACAGCTAGAAGGGCACCTGGGTGGCTCGGTCCGTCAGCTCAGGTCCTGATCCCAGCGTCCTGGGATTGAGCCCCACATTGGGCTCCCCGCTCAGTGGGGAGTCTGCTTCTTCCTCTCCCCCCCCGCCCCTCCCCTACTTGTGCGCACACAGGCACGCTCTCTCTCTCTCTCTTGCTCTCTCTCTTTCTTGCTCTCTCTCAAATAAATAAATTTTTTTTTTAAGATTTTATTTATTCATTTGCTAGAGAGAGAGAGCATGGGCGAGAGAGAGTGAGTGAGAGTACAAGCAGGGGGAGCTGCAGGCAGAGGGAGAAGCAGGCTTCCAGGCAAGCAGGGAGCCCGATGCGGAACTCGATCCCAGGACCCTGGGATCATGACCTGAGCTGAAGGCAGCCGCTTAACCGACTGAGCCACCCAGGAGTCCCAATAAATAAATTTTTAAAAAAGAATCAGACAGCTAGAGATCAAAGTGTTAGCTTTAGTACTTGATAAAGTTAATTGGACAATGTTGTTTTACCTCTGTGGACAAGTGGGCAGCCCATATTTCATCCCTGAATGAGACAGAGTTTCTAGGTCCTTCCTCAGGCCCTGGCACAGACACTCCCATGCCTGGCAGATAGTGGATCAGAACTCTTGTCTCTGGCAGATCAGTTCAATTCCGTTCAACCTCACCAGTCAGGTGCATTCCTCCTCTCCTGGGGTGAGGAGAAGGAAGGGAGACCAGGAGTATTAATAAAATGTTGGGGGGGGGGGAATGGTGTCTTGAAATGAAAGACAGTTATTGCAAACGTCTTGAGACATAAGCTCTCTGGTTTTATTCTATCAAATGGTACTGTTCAATCCCCCTTTTCTAAAAAAGGCGCTGAAGACACACCACAGTTTAATCTTTGTCTCAATTGAACAATTAGCATTTCTGACGATCTCTTGTAGCATTCTAACTGATTTTGATAAGATTCTGCGCATCCCAGGATTTATCCCTTAGAAGCAAGGCACTTACAAGAACACAGAGATGGGGGAGGAGAGAATAAATCTTGAGTAACCGATCTTGCCTTGGTTTTAATCTTAACAAAATCTAAACTATTAGTCAACAGTCTGACTGCTTAATTTGGGCATCTCATACTCAAGTACCAGGCAGGTAGTATCATTGAAGCAGCTAATATAACTAGGTAACTCAGGCTAATATCTTTATTTCTACACACACAAGACCTCCTCTCCCTTTTATTTTAATCATGTGGCTCTACCTTCTGTTTACCACGTTTGATAAAGATGTGTGTGCAAAGAAATCTTTCTCACCTGTAAAATAAATTATAGTGCAAGTGCTACAGTAAATGTCACGGACTCTGAGCCTCAGGGCTGGGGAAATGAAAGGGAGCCATGGACTGTGGTGAGCACATGCCCAAACAAAGGGGGCAGGCAGTCCCTACTTAGCCACAGCTGATCGCTGTCATGCAAAAATGTGGCCACAGCATGGCCAGATCTTCTCATTTATTCAAAATAAACTAGACATTAGGATTAGGATTTGTCTGTGAAATCTCACAACTTTAAAATATTTTTAAAAACTTGCTTGTGAAATAAAACTTATCCACACGCCATAGGTTGATCATGTGTGATGTGCTTAAATTACTCTTTCTTATGCCCTAGCAAAAGATTAGCTAGTTTTGTTTTTTTTTTTAATTCAGAGAGGGTTTTATGATGTTTGAAGTTTTCATCTTAATGTTCAAAAAAACTATTGGGTAAAGAACATATTGAAAAGAAAAAAGAGGGGCACCTGCTGGCTCAGTTTGTTAAGCCCTGACTCTTTGTTTCGGCTCTGGTCACCATCTCAGGGTCGTGAGATTGAGCCTCCTGTTGGCTACTAGCTCAGGGCAGAGTCTGCAGGAGAGTCTCTCCTTTTCCCTCCCCCACTCTGCTCTTGCCCACCACGTGTGGGTGCTCTCTTTCTCTAATAAATAAATACATAAAATCTTTGGGGGAAAAAAAAGGAAAAATACTTTTCTTGATTTTGTGATGGATCTTGTCATTAGAAAATTGGGAAAGTGCACCAGTGAAAAGAACACAGTGATGATTTATCTAGTATTTTTGGAATAAAGTGATCCATTTCTGTAAACTTCATAGTTTACAGAATTAAAATATTAAACCCCCAATTTTTTCCTATTATCAGTAATTGTTCCATTTTGGAAATATATTTAAAATATGTATTGCATGCCCACTATTCCTCTGGTGTTCCCAATCTGGAGAACCAGCAGTCAGCGGTCCCTACCACATCCAATCGATCCAACAATGTTACAGGACTTTTTCTCCATCAGTGCCCATGGTTCTTGGTGATGCCACTTCAAAGAATGAAGAGGTAGACCAAACAGAATAGTGGGCAGCAAAGTAAGGTTTATTGAGAGATAGTAAAGCGATACTACAAAGCTCCCGAGGAGGGAGGGGACCCGAGAGGGTTGCCACAGGAGTTTCGAAGTCTAGGGGTTTTTATGGGCTTGTTGGCGGGCTGTTTTCATCTGATTAACCCTCCCTGCGCCTGTCATCCAGTCAGGTTTTTGTCACTTATCTATCACATGGGAAAGGGTGGAGGGCTCCTTCCAGGGTGGTGTAAAATCCTTTTAAAGGTGGTTTCCTCTGAGGGCAGAGGGACCTCTTATCCCTGCCTGCCTGCTTTCCAAATACCCTTCATCACCAAGTCCTGGCAGTTTCATTTACTAAATATACCTGGGATTCTTTCCCTTGTCTTTGTTCTGACCCTCCTCCAAGCCACCAGTGCCCCTTGCCTGGACTCTCTGGTAGTTTCTGACCTAGGGTTGCCAGACTTGACAAATAAAAATACAGGATGCCCAGTTAATTTGAATTTCAGATAAACAACAAATAATTTTTTTAGTATAAGTCAATCCCAGATATTGGATGAGATATACTTACAGTTAAAAAATTATTCATTGTTAATCTGAAATCAAAGTTAACTAGGGGTTCTGTATTTTATCTGACAACTATACTGCCACTGGTCTCACTTCAACTCCGTGGGTCACCTCCAATACATTTTCCACACCATGGTTATGATTCTTAAAATTCTCACCTGATCATGTCACTTTTTGGTTTTTATTAAAATTTCTTGTTATCTTTAAGATTTAGTCTTTGTTTTTTTATTTTTAAATTTATTTTATTTTTTAAGATTTTATTTATTTATTTGCCAAAAAGAGAGAGAGAGAGCACACGCAAGCAGGGGGAGCTGCAGGCAGAGGGAGAAGCAGGCTCCCTGCTGAGGAAGGAGCCCGATGCAGGACTCGATCCCAGGACCCTAGGATCATTACCTGAGCTGAAGGCAGAGGCTTAACTGACTGAGCCATCCCAAGTCTTTGTTTTTTTAAATGATTTTATTTTTAAGTAATCTCTACACCCAACGTGGGGCTCAAACTCACAACCCTGAGATCAAGCATCGCATACTTTTCTGACAGCCAGCTGGGTGCCCCAAGTCCTTTGTTCTTAATATAGCCCTCAAGTCCCTGCCAACCTCTCCCGACCCCATCTCATTGCACCTCCACCCTCTCCACCTTTAGATTAGAGCCTTCAACATGCCAGTCCAGCCTGGAGTACACTTCCCTTCCCACCCTCCCATCTTTAGTCCTCAAGCCTTGGTGTCAGCACCTCCTCCAGGAAGCCTTCCTTGATCTTCTAGGCTAAGTTAACTCCCCTCACAATACTAACTTAATACCTGTTTGTTCTTCTAGAGTGTAAATCCCAGGAGTCTCTACTAGGTACCCTTAGGGCCTGGTAAAATGTCTAGCACAGAGTATTCATTGATAAATGATGAATAAACACTAAACATTTCTTGAACTTTTCTCAAAGATTGGGTTCACCACTATATCACCCATTATCCTACTGTACTGGGAGCTACTGGTGCCTCCATTACATGTCTCTGTTCTTGCCTCTACTTACATTATTGGCCCCAAAATGGTCATATTTTTTTAAGCAGTTTGACTTCTTTTTTAAAAAAATATTTTTTCTCTCTCATTTTTCTGTAATATTATCTGTTAAAGTCACTTCTTCCTTGGGAGAAGAACAGGAAATGGAACTCTTAATTTTTTCTTTCCCTGATCTGTCAGGGACTGAGAACTGAGACAACAAATTTTCTCAGAATTGTATTTATTAGATTTTGAGAGGACCGAGGGGTTTGCTTAAAAGCAAAACTCATGGATTTCAGTGGGTTCCTGGCAGTCTTTTTCCTTTCTTGTTTTTTTTTTTCTGGCTTTTTTAGGTTGCCAGATAAAAGATTTTGAGATAAATGAGATGCCACTGTGTATTTTTTTCCACTGTTCAGAAGCTGATAGTTTAAAATCATTTCATGGGACACCTGGGTGGCTCAGTTAGGCGTCATAACGCCGTCTGGGGCACAGCGACCTTGCATGGTCGGGTCCACTCTCCGTGCGTGCCCAACTCTGCGGATCCCAGAGTACCCGAGAGGCCCCCGCGCACGCGCGGATGGGAAGGGCGCTCGCCTACCCTCCGCTCCTCCCCCCCCCTCCGGCCGCCAGGTGGCGCTGGCTGCCCTGCAGCCACCGTCGCCGCCGACTCTCGCCGGGCCAGATCGGGGCGGCGCCGGCCGCCTCGCGGGCCGCGGGTCCGCCTCCGCCGCGCCGAGGGCGTGGGCTCCCGGCTCCCGGAAGCGGCGGCCGCGGCGCGGAGCCGAGCGGGCGTCGATCCCCCGGAGCAGCAATGCGTGGCGGCCGCCTCTTGTGACCTGAGCGCGGCGGCCGGGCAGGGGCCGCTGAACAGCGGCGCGCTGAGGCGGCGGCGGCCGTGGCTGCTCGGGGCGTGGCGTGGCGTGGCGCGGCGGCGGCGGCCTGATGCTGCTTAAGCTCTTACAGAGACAGACCTATACCTGCCTGTCCCACAGGTATGGGCTCTACGTCTGTTTCGTGGGCGTCGTGGTCACCATCGTCTCTGCCTTCCAATTCGGAGAGGTGAGTAGCGGCGCGGGTGCCCCGGCCCGGGCGCCTAGGACCGGCACGACCCCGCGGCGCCCCGAGCCCCTGCCCTCGCCGAGCCCCGCGGCGCTCCGAGCCCAGGCGTGCTTGCCTCTCGCCTCCCCATCCTCGCTGCAGGTCCGGGGACACGTCCCAGAGCCTGCCTTTCCCCCCGGAGGCTCCTAGAATTCAGATCTCCCCGAGCTCTGGTCTCACATCTGGAATCCAGATCGCGTCCTCCCGACGGTTTGAGGGTAGGCGCTGGTTCTGCGGGTTCCCTTTGCCTCCAGGTGCTTTCTTCGGGCTCCCCAAGTCATTTGATTTTCTCCCTCAGGCCTGTTTTCCTCCACGAAGCCCCCTCGCGGGACCCAGAGTCGGTGTCTTTTCCCATTCCTAAATTCTCCAAAATTCTCGTTCATTGCTCCTCCTATAGGTTTCCTCCTGTTGTCACCCTTCTAATCTTTTCGCTTTTGACAAAGGCACTTTGTCATCATAATCTCGTTTCTTTCCGGATGTCAAAACTTTCTCCAAGGGGTGTGTGTTTCTTTGTACGTGAATTTGCAGTGAGGACAAGGTACTGGCCCCAAATTTAAAGACTTACTTGTGAAAGGGATTTTTTTTTTTTTTTTGCACTTTTGCTCTGTTATTGGGGACAACACCAGTTATCCTGTAGAGGCTCTACTGGGAGATGTGCACACACGAATGTGAGAGATCTGTTGGCAGCTCCAGACATTCTTCCCTATCTCGAGATCAGCTGAGGCTAGGGCCCCTTCATCTGACCAGGAAGCCTTGTCTTGGACTCCAGCACCCAACCTCTTGGGAGCCGGTACAAGCCCTTGCGTCATGGGCTATGCTAATAATTTAGACTCTGGATCACACAAGTCCGGCTTTTCTTGATCTGCTCTTAGTTAATGTGCAATAAAGTAGTTTGGTTAGACTCTGTAAACTCTTTAGAGGGTCCACACCACAGGTTTGGGGAGGTGGAGACACCCAGGTTTAATAGATTTTTTGCCTCTCTGGGTAGTAGATTAAACATTTTCTTGAATGAAACAACCCTTTGGTTTAGGTTGGATAGTTATTATATTATTGACAGTCTAATATGGTATTCTTTATCATAAACAGGCTTGCAGAGACTGGGTAGGTCAGAACTGGAAGAGTACATGTATATGATTTTAGAGAACACATTTAAAAATAAGTATAGCAACTTGGAGAAAAGTTGTGTTTTCAAATTGTTAGACATCTGTTTCCTTGTTTTAATATTTCCCTTTTTTTTTTTTTTTTGGTAGGAGGTTGCAGAAGGTTTTAAAATTAAGAGAATGGTTTTTAGAAATGCCACAGTATACATTTGCTTAAAGTCTGTACCCATGCTGGATTGTAAGCTTCATAAGAGAGGGTGCTGTCTGTTTAACTACTGTAATCCTGACCCAAGCACTGTGCCAGATATTGCCAGCATAGGCCGTCTAAATATTTGTTTAATGAGTGAATGAATTATGTGGCTTGCTTTCCACTTTTAATAGTTCTTGTTTTAGAGGCAGATGAAAATAAGTCTTATACGTCAGGGTGAGAAAGTGCCCCAGACAAGTAAGTGTGGAATATGTACCTAATATTATACCGCTGCTATTCTTTGTTTCATGTACTGCAGTTTAATACAGTGAATAGATCTATGCACAGTTAAGTGTCTTGATAGAAGATTTTTTTGGCCCTGAGTAAATTTAAGTTAGCTGTGTCCTGACACCTCGGCAGTGTGAAGGTGACTGAAAGGTATCAGTTGCTAGAATTTTTCATTTTATATATTCCCATGCCTGGTTATTTATTTACCAAAAGAAAGACATTTGTTAGCTTTGAAATGGGCCACAAATCTTAGAGTTTGGAACAGACAAAAGAAATAATAGATGAAGAATGTCAACACATGGCATGGGAGGTGGAGACAGCTGGCTCAGTGCCACTAATATATTGCCTGTAGTACAATTTCTTTCTTTCTTTTTTCTTTTTCTTTTAAATAGGCTCCACTCCCAACATGGGGCTTGAACTGATGACCTGGAGATCTGAGAGTCGCACAGTCTGCTGACTGAGGCAGCCAGGCACCCCCGTAGTACAATTTCTGCAGCACAGTGGAAAAGAGGAGCCATGGGATTAGGCAGATCAGGGTTTGAATGCTGGTGCCAGTATTAATGATAATAGCTAATATATAGGGCTAACCAGATACTAGGCACTCTCTTAACTGCTTTACATATGTTAACTCTTTTATTTCATTTATTTTTTAATTTTTATTTAAAGATTTTTATTTATTTATTTGTCAGAGAGAGAGCGTGCACAAGCTGGGGGAGCTGCAGGCAGAGGGAGAAGCAGGCTCCCCACTGAGCGGGGAGCCCAACGCGGGACTTGATCCCAGGACGCTGGGATCATGACCTGAGCCGAAGGCAGACGCTTAACCAACTGAGCCACCCAGGCGTCCTATATTAACTCATTTAATCTTCATGACAGCACCCCTGCGAGATGGGCACTGTTATTATACCAGTTTTATATGTGATGAAACTGAAGCATTTGCACAGATCAATCCAGCTAGCTCATAGCAGAGCTGGGCTTTCAACCAGCACTGTGTGGTTCCAGAGCTGTACTACTCTTAAGCACATCTCTTCACGGTCTCTCAACACAGTCTGGTCTGTCCTTTGTATGATTTTGGAAAAGATACTTAATTTTTGAACTCCAGCTTCCTTATCTTTGAAATGGAGGTAAGAACAACTTCGTTGCAGGGTTGATAGGATTAAGTAAGACCTCTTCTACAAGGCACCATTCGAGGCTCCTGTCACATAACAGACTTTCATTAAATGGTAGTAGGTACTGCTACTGTATTATCATCAACTATTTTATGCCCTTAGTCCTTATTTTGAAATAAACCCTTCAAGTAGAATACTCCCATCATACAGTTAATGTTACCAACTTGTTAATAACTTCACTAATTGCAGTACATAAAAAGACTAAGAAGGTCCTTGTTAACTGTGAATTCATTAATAATTTTTCCCCCTCTCAGTATAAGTGGTATTGGCTGCTGCCTTTTCATAAGCCCTTTGTACACTCATCCAAATTTTGAGGAAGAAAAATATAATTGAGGGAGGGAAGTATTAACACATAGTATTTTTAAAAATTTCCCTTAAAGTTGAGCCAGGTAGTTTCTGGAGAACTCTTGGGAACTCTGATTGAACAAAAGCAGAGCTGGATCCAAACCACAGGGAGAGCCCTCAGGATGGGTACTAATAGCCACCCAAGTATACCGCGTTGGGGTGAGAGAAGCAGGTAGGAGCTTATCTAATGTAAACTAGTTGATTGGATAAATCCTGTGGCCTCTGGGAGCCTAAGTCCCCACATCTGCAAATCAGGGCACTAGATCACTATGCTCCTAAGATCATTTTTAGCTCAGAAACTTCTGACTTTAAATATTTGTCCTCTGTTGGTTGATATTTTGTAGACTTTAAAACATGTGTTTTTGGAGTAAAATTTTATTACTTCAGGGCTATCATTATTTAGTTGAGCATTTATATACAAATACACCATCCCTTATCTGAAAATTCTACTGAATTAACCTTATAATTAAACATCAGTATCTTTTACAGTGAAACATAGGAGTATTTTTATTCAGGAAAATAAATACTATAAATAGTTTCCAGTCAGTTGTAGGCCAAGTTTTGCCACCAAATGAGTTCAGGTGGTCAGGTTTTGTTGCCAAATAAGGTACAAAAAGGTCTTCAGTGTTGAGAACTTTCTGGATTTCAGGATTACGAATAGAGGATTGTAAATCACAGCTGGGTGTATATGAGTGTATCTGCATGTATGGAAACAAATAAGTACGCCAAAATTAACTTCCACAAGGAAGCAGATTTAGGTAGAATCTACTCATACTGGGTAGTAACTTTCCCCTGGCCTCCCTACTCCCTTTTGCTTGCCTGCCTTCTGCCATTTTGGATTAATTAGATGTTACTGTTCTGTGAAAAAGAAGGTTGAAAACTGGATCCAAAGTCATGCTCAGCCTTGGTGACCAGTTTCTCATCCTGGCTCAATTTGAAGAAAGAAATACATGGTAACTACCGTGTTTGTATTTGATTAGTTCACTCATTAAACATATATTTTGAGTGTGTTCTTTGTCGAAGGCAACAAATAGGAGGAGTCCAAGGGATCTGGCCTGAGAACTGGGAGACAGCCTCTGGCCTGGTTCTAGTTCCAGCGTAAACTGTGACCTTCCGTGCTTTCCATGCTGTGTTAGTATTCCCAGCTGCCTCCTGGTTTGGGGCAGCCACCCTTATCTGTTATCTTATCTCGTGTAGATTTCTTTCAGGGGTGAGGAAGGCTTTCATTAATTAAAAATAATGTTTTAAAAAGTCAAGATTTCTAAGACCTTCATTTTAGCTTTAATGTTCTGTGAATATACATTTATTGAGTGCTTCATATGAGAAAGCATGAACTATAATGTAATGTCATTTGCACTAGAGAGAAAATGCCAGTGGCCACACAGAGCCTTTTTAAATGGTCTCTTTCTTTTGTGGGGTTTGGGAAAGATACACAGCCCTACTAACTGTCAAAGCAGGGACCTTGTCTTAGTACCTGCTGTATTCTTAGCACCTAGGAAGTGCTTGGTACCCAGTTGGTGCCAAATAAATGCTTGATATGGATGGGTGAATGCATTAGTTAATTGGGTGATCTTAATAAACATCCCTTCAAGTTCATTTCCAAAAAAAAGTTAAAGATTTCTACCCTGAAGCAGACCCATCTCTAGCTACCTTTGATTTCTCAGACACCATTGGTCTGATTGTACTTTGTATGGTGAAAAAGGTGTTAGCAGATATACAAAGAATTACAGCTCATCTTTGGCCGTGTTTGTCTAGTTGAGGTGAGGCCATGCTCTAGATATGAGTAACAATACAAGGAAGTAAGTAATTGAATGGGTACACAGTAATTGCTTAGAAAGTCAGAGGAAAGGAAGAAAATTATGGGTTGAAACATCCTAGAGGAAGTTGAGATTTTTACAAGGAGGCAGGAACTTTTTGCTTTTGAACTGTTAGCGGTTTGAACTGATACCATCAGCACTTTGTTGATGTGACAGTGACAGAGTGTGACAGAACCCAACTCAGACCTGCCTTAAGAAAAAGGTAGTTTTTTGACTCATATTGTTGAAAAACAGGGTGAAGCTTCTCCCAGGGTTGGATAGGGTGCTCAAATGATGACATCAGGAATCTCTTTTTGTCCCTAGTCTCCAGCTCTGTTGGTTTAGTACCCAGGCAGGTGCTGCCCATGTGGGAGGAGATTGCAGCCAGCCGCTGCAGCTTCTAGTCTGTCAGTTGAGTTTCTTTCTCCTTAGTGCCAGCTAGACCGAGGGTGGCCTGCCCAGCCACGGAACGAGTGCCCTTGCTGTGCCCTCGTTAACTGCCTGGACCGTCCCCAGAGCTAGGGTTGTGGGTGGTGCTGTCAGTCTCAACCACAGGGACTGAAGGGGGTTCCCAGAGGGCAATCACGAGGCTGTTATCAAGAGAAGGGCCAGAGCGGCACATGGTCTACACAGTGCCTCGAGCCAAAACCCATTTCCTTTCCTGGGCCTTACTGTTGGCATTGTGACTGTGATAGCTGTTAGCCCTTTACCTTCTTCTAAAGGATGTAAAAGTTATTTCCAATATGGATGTCTTATTAATTATTCTGTGAAACCTGTATTCTTAGTTGGGTGTATTTTTTGTTGTCGTTGTTGTTGGCCGTGTTAATATGCAGTTCATGTGCCCTTATATCTTTCAGCAGCGATTCATTATGTACCTTTAATATGGTGATTTGATAGTTACAGTTTTAGCAATGAGGTCTAAATATTGTTCATTTTGTTAATGCAATTTAGCGTGTTGTGAGAGAAAAAAACTTAACCTTCTTGCAGCACCTGGCACACCTGGTTTGGATATTCTCACTCCCTCATTCTTCACGGAGACTACCCTCCCTGTTCTCCTTGCCCACCCACTGTTCTCTCTCAGTCTTGAATGTTGAGATTCCCCAGGCTTTGCTCCTTGGCCATCTCCTCTTATGGGGGATGTCACGTTTCAGACCCCCATCCAGACGTTTGTGACTCCGCCGTCTCCAGCTGCTTTAATGACAAGATCTAATTCCACACTTCCTTCTACCTGCCTACAGTGCACACCTTACCACTCTGCCTCCCTTTGACAGACAGCAGCACTCATTCATCGTGGTGCTTTTTCTTCACTGCACCCAAACATAGCTTCAGAATAATTCTTTAACAGGGTGGGATTCCTCTAGCTCCTGAGAGCTCTCCCAGAAAATGGAGGAAGAACTTGACCCAAGACCTCAGCAAACCTTTCCTGGAATTGGATCATAGAGGCATTCCTAAAAACACCCCTTGGAAGGAGGAAGAGGTTGCTTTTGGACCAGTCTGATTCATTCCTGAACTTAGGGCCTGTCTCCTGAACATTTGTGTTATGTGGGTATGGAGTTCTATTAGGAAAGAGTAGGTAAGTGGTGCTGGGTAGATCATGGCTGTAAGTGTCATGTTCAGTAAGCACAATTGGCGGGATGTGCAGCAGTTCTCATGTTGAATAAGCACAACTGGTGTGTAGCAAGTGTCTTTATCTCCCACTGGCCCTTTGTATCAACTTGTAGGGTTAGTTCTACCTCTGCCTTTGGGTGAAAATTAAGGTGGGCTTAAGCCTTCTCTTGTCACTCCTAGGTAATAAAAAGTCTTTTTTTTTTAAGATTTTATTTATTTATTTGTCAGAGAGAGAGAGCACAAACAGGGGGGAGTGGCAGGCAGAGGGAGAAGCAGGCTCCCTACTGAGCAAGGAGCCCGATGTGGGACTTGATCCCAGGACCCTGGGATCATGACCCGAGCTGGAGGCAGATGCTTAAGCGACTGAGGCACCCAGGCGTCCTGGTAATAGAGAGTCTTGTGGTCACTTCAAATTATGAAACATAATGTCATTTCAGCAACTTCAAGCCTGTTGAATTTGAAGCCTCTTAGGTAAGGCCTGCTCAGGCCTGCCCTAGGCAGAAAGCCTGCAGTTGAGGAAGGAAGGTTGAGCACAGTGGGCTACTTTTCTCTTGCTTCATCTGATGCTTCTCCTTCACCTCCATAGCCTGTTTCTGGCCCTTTCTAGGGGCCAGCACCCTAGGAGGTTGGAGCACCTAGAAGAGGGAAAGGAAGTGAGGGCAGGAAAGTCCTTCCAAAACAGGTGTGGAGCTTTCTGGAATTTGCAGGTCTCAAAGCTTGTTCTGTCTTGAGTGCTTTCAAAGGGCCTCCTTCAGAGACCACAACCTGAGAGCCATGACTTGCTTTAACTCTGGTGAGAGCAAATGCCTCTTCGTTTAGGCTGGTTGCTTGCTCCTTCCTTGGTCCCTAGGAATCTGATAGTACTGTGAGCCTCTCATCTCAGTCTCATTGCTTTTCTTTTGGGGGGCCCTGGACCTGATCTAAGACGACCCTCTGCAGGTATTCTCTTGGGCGTGGCACCCGTCTGGTGCGTGGGAGACTGACGTGCTTTGCTTTGTAAGAGAGGAAGTTTATCTTTTTCTTCTACTCTTCTAAGTTCTTGGATAAGGCCCCTTTAACAAAAGACAGATTGATAAGAGAAAAGCATACGTATTTATTTAATACAAGTTTTACATGATGTGGGAGCCTACATAAGGAAATAAAGACCCAGAAAAGTAGTTAAACCTGAGTATTTTTATTGAAGGTATAATGAAGAGTGGAGAGTTTGGGAAAATTGTGATAGGATAAAAAAGAGAATGAGCTAAGTGTAGTAAGCTGGGGAAACAAGGCCTGTTCATTCAGATTCCTTTGGCAATACTTGTTCTTTGGAGATAAGGATGCTCCTTTCCTCCTGGTGTAGGGAGGGCACCTCTCACAGAGAGTCTGATTACCTGCTTCAGGGGAAGGTCAGAAAATTCTTCCTGCACCTGCTGTTTCTCAGATTTCTTCAGCTTGAAATATTCAATAAGCCAAGGTGCTGTTATTTTGGGGTAGTGTATCCTGAACCCTGTCAGCTCAAAGTGGGGTAGCGTGGGCTGATTCCAGCGTAGCAGCAACCTCTCCTTTGTCCTCAGAGCAGTTAGCCAGCCTGCCCGTCTGTTTCTTGGGTTGAGACAGATGTGGCATCCACCCACCTGCACTGACCTGTAGTGGGCTGTCTTGGTGGTCCCACTGAGCCCTTTCCCTGGCTTGAGGAGAATGGAAAAAGATCTCCACCTTCCCCCTTTCGATGAGATCAAGTGGATTTGCAGAATGCCAGCAGCTTCCTAAACCCTCCCCTGGACCTTTCTACCATGATTTGGATGAGTTTTCAACTATCTCCTGAGGAAACTTTGCCTCTTGTTTCAACTCTTCACTTTGGAATGTGACATCTGGTTTTTTGGTGCCTCAGGAGAAGCATTTCTACATGCACGTTTTCTTGGTGCAGTTAATGAGTTTGCCCAGGAGACGAAACCTATGTGCCATTTCTGTACTCGGCATCTTGAGCACAAAGACGTTGCCTTCCTTATCTTGGGGTCCCTGCGCCCAGCAGAACACCAGAATCATTCTTCTGACAGCACATCCTTGGTTTGAGCACGGTGCTAGGCCCCCGAGCAGAGAGCAGAGAGCAGAGAGCAAAGCAGGCTGCTCCTGCAGGCGAGGAGTTTATGTTCTGGTTGTACAGTCAGACATGAAATGCTTCTTAATGACAGTTGCGAGAAATGCTACAAAGAAGGAGAGGGTGTTGTGGGAGAGACCAGCAGTGTCCAGCGGGTGCCTGGGTCGGGAGAGGCTTTCTTGATGTAAGTGGAGCTCAACTTTGAAGGGTCAGAATTGCTGAGGCAGAGAGCAGAGCAGGGCAAGTGTGCTCTCTAGGCCGTTGGTTCTCAACCAGGGGCGATTTTGCCCCCAGAGGCATTTGGCAATGTCTGGAGATATTTTAGGTTGTCATACCTGGGGCACGGGGTGGGGTTGGTGCTACTGGCCTTTAGTGGGTGGAGGCCAGAGATTCTGCTAAACATATGCACAGGACAGGCCCCACAGCAAAGATTATCCAGCCCCAAATAGCAGTAGTGCTCAGACTCTGGAACCAGCATGAAGGTCTTGAAGTTGGGGTACATTTGAGAAGGTGAACACAGGCCCATGTGGCTGGAGGCTGGAGAGCAAGAGAAAGTGAGGATCTAGGGGAGACTAGTGCAATTGGTGGTACCCACTTCCCAGCACTTGGTAGATTAGGTGTTCAGGATTTGGGTGTTCTGAGAACAATGGGATGCCATTCAAGGTTACTATGTACTGTCTTTTAGTGAGTGGAGGCCAGGGATGCTGATGAACTTTCTGTAGTGCACAGGACAGCCCCCACAACGTGTTTTCAGGTATTAAAGGTCAGTAGTGCCAAAGTGGAAAAACCTGAATTAGAGGGAGAGCAAGAATGGCTGCAGGCACTTAATCAGGAGCCTTGGACTAGGCTGGTAGAAGGGTATGTTAGGAGAAGTGGATAGATTTGAGAGATTTAGGAGGCAAAATCATCTGGTCTTTATGTTCCATTATGTGCCAGACACTCTGCTGACATCTTGGGATATAAAAGTGAGCAAGATGGGCAAGTTCATTTGCTCTGCCAGATGCTAACTATAGGTGTTAAGTGAATGAATAAGTGCTTTGTTGAATGAATACATACAAAAAATTATTTTTATACATTGATTGTGATTGAGCCTTAGTGAGGAAAGATGGTTTAAATGACATGTCTAATGTATGCAAGGCACCTTGCATACTGCCTGGTGCAAGGTGTTCAGTAAATGCTAAATAAATGCCACGTGTCCCGTCCCAAGACTGTTCTTCCCTTGGCCAGGATGCTCAGTGAAGAGAGCAGCCGGAGAAGACCAACCTTCTGGTCTGGTGCCCAAGGTCACATTGAAAAGTACATTAATCTTTCCTTAAAGACAGAGCTGAAAGGTTCACAATGATTTCTTTACCTGAGTGTGCTTTATTTATTATGTTGATAGGAAAACAGAGGCAGTAAGTGCATTAATTTAATACAGGCTGTGCTTTATTTATTATGGTTGATAGGAAAGCAGAGGCAGTAAGTGCATTAATTTAATACAGGCTGTGCTTTACAATAATGTATGTTATTCTAGCTCCTTCTAAAATGTAACAAGTGTAGCTGTAATAAGTTCTGCGTGTTCACAGTATATCTTGTAGTATCTCTTACTGTCCTTTAGATTGATCGTTCCAGTCTTGTGATCCACATGCAGTGTCTTTAGCAGATGATTAGTCAGCCTGCATGTGATTCATACTTGCACTAAATTAAGCAGGGGAGAAAAGTGATCTTTGAAAAATGTTACAGACTAAGTCACATTTGTGCAGGGAGAGCCTATTGCATTCTAGCGTCAGACTAAAAACCATATTGCCCACTTTAAAATTGCTTCCTAAAATTGTTTCTTCTTTTAGGTTCTAGTTTATCTCCCCACCCCCAATATGCCTTTTATTCCCCCTTCACTACCTCATGCCATTAACTTCATTTCTTTCTTTTTTTTTTTTAAGATTTTATTTATTTGAGAGAGAGAGAGAGCAAGCACAGAGGGAGATTGAGAGGGAGAAGCAGACTCCCTGCTGAGCAGAGAGCCCTATGTGGGGCTTGATCCCAGGACCCTGAGATCATGACCTGAGCTGAAGGCAGATGCTCAACCAACTGAGCCACACAGGCACCCCCATTAGCTTCATTTCTATCTCTGATTAATTCCAAATTGGATAAAACTTCCTTACCAAATTTTCAGAAGTTGTTTATTCAACAGAGATTTACGGAGGTACCTACTTTGGGCCAGGTACTCTGCTGCCTACTAGAGACACAAAGATGATTCAGTTTCTTTCTGCTCTTGAGGAGCTCGCTCTAGACAGGGAGATGGGCAGGCACATAGACAAAATGCATCGTGATAAATTAAGTTGAAGGACGAGGCACGGGTGTTTCTCAGACATAAGTGACATTTGAACTTGATCTTGAAGGAGATAGGATAGATGGCTCAAGGGAAGGAAGCCCCCCCCCCCCGCTACACACACACCCCTTTTCTTTTTTTTATTATGTTAATCACCATACATTACATCATTAGTTTTTGATGTAGTGTTCCATGATTCATTGTTTGCGTATAACACCCAGTGCTCCATGCAGAATGTGCCCTCTTTAATACCCATCACCAGGCTAACCCATCCTCCCACCCCCCTCCCCTCTAGAACCCTCAGTTTGTTTTTCAGAGTCCATAGTCTCTCATGGTTCGTCTCCCCCTCTGATTTCCCCTCCCTTCATTCTTCCCCTCCTGCTATGTTCTTCCTTTTTTTTTTTTTAACATATAATGTATTATTTGCTTCAGAGGTACAGATCTGTGATTCAACGGTCTTACGCAATTCACAGTGCTCACCATAGCACATACCCTCCCCAATGTCTGTCACCCAGCCCCCCATCCCTCCCACCCCCCACCACTCCAGCAACCCTCAGTTTGTTTCCTGAGGTTAAGAATTCCTCATATCAGTGAGGTCATATGATACATGTCTTTCTCTGATTGACTTATTTCGCTCAGCATAATACCCTCCAGTTCCATCCACATCGTTGCAAATGGCAAGATTTCATTCTTTTTGATGGCTGCATAATATTCCATTGTATATATATACCACCTCTTCTTTATCCATTCATCTCTCGGTGGACATCTTGGCTCTTTCCACAGTTTGGCTATTGTGGACATTGCTGCTATAAAGACACCCCTTTCTAATAGGGAAGGATTCCACAGGTGTAAAGGCATGGGTTTGAGAGGCATTATCACCTTTCAGGAACAAAAGTAGTTCTGAAGGGCTGCAGCACACTGGGGATTGAAGCTGGAGAGGCATGTAGTAGCCAGTTTAGGACTTGGCTGTTGAATGATATGAAAGAATTTGGATTCATCCTGAAGAAAATAGAGACCATTCAGATGATTACTATTTTGGGGCCTTTATAGAAAAAAAATTTGCCAATCCCATGGCTTAAAATTACATTTATTCTGGGCGCCTGGGTGGCTCAGTCAGTTAAGTGTCTTCCTTCAGCTCGGGTCATGATCCCAGGGTCCTGGGATTGAGCCTTGTGTCCGATTAGCTTCTCCCTCTCTCTCTGCCCCTCCCCTTGCTTGTGCTCTCTCTCTCTCTCTTTTTCAAATAAATAAAATCTTTTTTTAAATGACATTTATTCCCTTGATGTGCTGGACACTTGGGAGTTGGATCATCTGGGTGGGATTTGGTTGGCTCTGCTACACTTGTCTTTCATCCTCCTGGGACCAGTGGGCCAGCCTATACATGTTCTCAAGACAGTGGTAAAGGCGTAAAAAATCAGGCAGATACTTGTAAACCTACCTGAGGTTTAGACTTAGAACTGGTGTATTCACTGTCTTTTTATTCCCTGAACCATCAAATTTGTTCCTGCCTTAGGAGCTTTGCATTATCAGTCCCATCAGCCTAGAGACCACTGCCTCCAGACCATCATATGTTGGGCTCCTTCTTGTCTTATAGGTCTTAGCTCAGTAACACCTTTTCACCCAACCTAAAGTAGCCTCTTTCAGCAGGCCATTCCTTATTATAGTCCCCTTTTTCTTCTTTTTTTAATAGTACTTAGTCTGAAAATGTGTGTCTGTGTATATATTTAATGTCTTCTCTTGCTCCACCAAAAAGTAAGCTCTGGGAACAGATTTTCTGTCTTATCCAGTCTTTCTGTCTTATTCACTGCTGTATCCTCAGCCCCTAGAATAGAACTTGGCACCAAGAAGTTGAGTGCAGACATACTTTGTCCTAGTATCTAAATATAGAAAGGTCACCTACAGTGATCAGTTTGTTTCTAAATTTAACCTTAATAGAAAGTAGATAGGTTTAGTTGATATACATATATAATTATATTAGGGTTCTTCAAAGAAACAGAACCAATAGGATGTGTATCAATGTGTGTATGGAAATAGATTTATTACATAGAATTGGCTCACATGATTATGGAGGCTGACAGATCTCCAAGATCTGCAAGGCTAGAGACCTAGGAGAGCCAATGGTGTAGTTCTTTTTTAAAAATTATTATTATTTTAGGATTTTATTTATTTATTTGAGAGAGAGAGCACATGGAGAGGGAGAGGGAGAAGCAGACTTCCCACTGAGCAGGGCGCCTGGCATGGGGCTCAATCCCAGGACCTTGGGATCATGACCAGAGCCAAAGGCAGACACTTAACCAACTGAGCCACCCAGGCACCCCAACCAGTGGTGTAGTTCTAATCTGAGTCTAAGGGCCTGAAACACAGAAGAGCTTAGTATAGTCCCTGTCTTAAAATTGGCAGACTCGAGAGCCAGGAAGAGCTGATGTTTTATTTCGAATCCAAAGGGAGGAAAGACTGATGTTCTAGCTCAAGGCAGTCAGGTCAGAAGCAGTTCTCTCTTACTCAGCCTTTTTGTTTTATTTAGGCCTTCAACTGATGCAATGAGGTCCATCCACAATAGGAGGACAAACGCTTTACTCAGTCTATTCCTTCAAATGTTAATTTATCCAGAAACACCCTCGATGACACAACCAAAATAATGTTTGATCAAATATCTGGACACCCCCCTGGCTTAGTCAAATTGACACATAAAATTAACTATCATAGAAATTTAGTAGGTTTTATTTTAGAGCAGCTTTAAGTTTATGGAAAAAACTGCATGGAAAGTACAGAGATTTCTCATATACCTCCCCTCTCCCAGCATATTTTCCCTTATTTTTAACATTTTGCATCAGTGTGTGGTACATTTTTATAATTGATGAACCAATATTGATACATTTTTATTAACCAAGAATATATTGAACATTAGGATTCATTCTTTGTACTGTATAGTTCTATGAATTTTGACAAATGCATACTGTTAGATCATGTATCTGCCATTACAGTATCACACAAAATAGTTTCATTACCCTGATAATACCCTTGCCCTCCACTACACCTAGTCCTTGCTTCCCTCCCCACTGGCAGTCAATGATTTGGGGTATTTTATTTTATTTTTTTATTAAGTAGGTTCCATGCCCAGTGTGGAGCCCAATGCGGGGCTTGAACTCATGACCCTGAGATCAAGACCTTAGCTAAGAGTCAGACATTTAACCAACTGAGCCACCCAGTTGATTTTTTTTTTTTAAACTCTGTATATAGTTACGCCTTTTCCAAAATGTCATATAGTTCATTGCTGGTGTATAAGAAAGCAGTTGGCTTTTGTATATTACTTTTGTGTGCTGCAACCTTGTATCCTGCAACTAACTGTTTATTAGTTTCAGGAGTTTTGTTTTGGTCGATTCTGTGGAATTTTCTACATAGTCATGTCATCTGTCAACAAAGATAGTTTTACATCTTCCTTCCCAATCTATATACTTTTTATTTCCTTTTTTTGTTATTACATTTTTTTTTGAAGATTTTATTTATTTGACAGACACAGAGAGAGAGGGAACACAGGCAGGGGGAGTGGGAGAGGGAGAAGCAGGCTTCCCGTGGAGCAGGGAGTCCGATGGGGGCTCGATCCTAGGACCCTGGGATCATGACCTGAGCCAAAGGCAGACGCTTAATGACTGAGCCACCCAGGTGCCCCATGCCCCATGTGTTATTACATTAATTAGGACTTCAATATGTTGTTGAAAAGCAGTAGTGAGAGATGATATCCTTGCCTTGTTCCTGAGCTTAGTGGGAAAGCTTTGAGTTTCTCACCATCAAGTATAATGTTAACTGTAGGTTTTTCGTAAATATTATTTTTGTTTTAAAAGATTTTATTTATTTACTTGACACAGAGGGAGAGAGAGAAAGAGAGGGAGAGAGCAAGCACAAGCAGGGGGAGCAGCAGAGAGAGAGGGAGAAGCAGGCTCTCCACTGAGCAGGGAGCCCGACATGGGGCTCGATCCCAGGATCCTAGGATCATGACCTGAGCTGAAAGCAGCCACTTAAACAACTGAGCCACCCAGGCACCCCTGTAAATAATATTTTTAAGTTAAGAGGAAGTTTCCTTCTATTCCTAGGTTGCTGACAGTTTTTTTTTTAAATCAAAAATGGGTTTTGGATTTTTGTCAAATGCTTTTTTATGCACCTATTATAATCATATGTTGTTTTTTTTTGCCCTGTTGATGTGATGGGTTACATTAACTGATTTTGGAATGTTGAACCAGGATTCAGAAATTCGTATTTAGAATATATCCCACTTGTTTATGGTATATGATTCTTTCTGTACATTGTTAGATTTGATTTGATAACATTTTATTGAGGATTTTTACATCTATGTTCATGAGAAATATTGTTTGTAATACTTTTCTTCATAGAATGAATTAGGAAGTCTGTTTTCTGGAAGAGATCATAGAGAATTGGTATTATTTCTTCTTTAAATGTTTGGTAGAAATCATTAGTGAACCCATCTGGGGCTGGTGCTTTCTGTTTGGAAAGTAATTAATTATTGAGTCAAATTCTTTAATAGGTATGTGCCTATTCAGGTTATCTGTTTCTCGTTTGAGCTTTGGTAGATTGTGTCTCTCAAGGAATTGGTCCATTTCATTGAAGCTGTCAGATCTGTAGTCTTAGAGTTGTTCATAATGTTCCTTTATTACTCTTTTGGGAGGACTACTCCTCATTTGAGTTATTGTTGTAAAACACAAATAACATAAAATTTACCATTTTAACAATTTTTAAGTGTACAACTCAGTGGCATTAATTACATTTTCATTGTTGTGCAACCATTACCACTATCTATTTCCAAAACTTTTTTCATCACCCTAAGCAGAAACTCTGTAACCATTAAGCAATAACTCCATTCACCTCTTGGGACCTGGTAACCTCTAATTTCTGTCTGTACGGATTTGCCCATTCTTAATATTTTATAACATGGACATTTCATATATTTCTTTACTTGTCCTGGCACTTTCTGCTTGTTTTTCAGTGTTTCTGGGGTGGGTGGGGGGATGAGAGATTGGAGTTGCTAGCTCTGCCATTTTGCTGACATCTTGCTTCAGACTGATAAGTTTTGATTATTGCTTTTTTCACTTAATATTTTATCAAACACTTTGACTATTCTGTATGCTCCACAAAGGAAGATACTTTGTTTTGGCCATTGCTATGTCCTCAGAGTCTAGAATGGTACCACATAATATTTATTGAGTGACTGAATTAAGTTATTAATTTTTAATAATTATTTGAAAATAAGATTTATTTTCAAATTATATATTATATATTATATAGAATATATATTATATAGATTATAATAGGTGCATAAAAAAGCATTTGACAAGCAGGGGGAGTGGCAGGCAGAGGGAGAGGGAGGGGGAGAAGCAGGCTCCCTGCTGAGCAAGGAGCCAGATGTGGGGCTTAATCCCAGGACCCTGGGATCATGACCTGAGCTGAAGAAAGACGCTTAACTGACTGAGCTACCCAGGCGCCCGAAAATAAGATTTTTTTTTAATAGCTTCGTAATATTTGTTTGTACTTTATTTTCCTGATCACCTGTTGTTTAATTATTAGATACTTTTTTCAGATTTTATTTTGTAAGTAATAATGGCCATTATCATATTTATGCATATTATGCAGGTCTTTGGGTACATCTGTGATGATTTCCTTGGCGTGTACGTATCTAGAAGTAGAGTTAGCCAGAACAAAGACATTTTGTTTGGTTCTATGATACATAATGCTAATTGCCTTTCAGGAAAGGGGGCGATTTTTTAAAATGGCCTTGCAGCTATTTAAAAATCTATAACATACTTTTCAACTAATTTATGATTTTTATGCACTTGCAACTCATAAAAAGAGATCTCTTCTTGGTGTATTTAAAAAATGTTTTTAACCAGCAAATAGTATGAGATAAAATTCGTTTGTTGATGGAGTGAGCGCAGTATCACAAGCAGATATTTTGTAAAACTTTATCTCGTTTCACTAAACTTTTTTATTTAAATTAAATTTTTATTTAAATTTTGCCAAAATAAAGTAAAAAAAGAAACCTTAATTCGACTAGTTTTGGTTCCTGGCTTAATAGTTACAATGGAAATATTTAGCAGGTTCAACTACACTTCCATTCATATTTTGGCTATATTTTTCACATGATATATTGTAATTATTTGTCTCATATTTGTCTCCCCAGCAGACTGTGAGCCCCTTGAGGGGCTAAATAAGTTCAGTGTGTTTTCATAGTCTTAATATCTTATATTTTCTATTGTACTTTGTAGTTGTCAGAATATATGGATATATATTTGCTCACTTGTTTTTTTATAACAATCCCTTGTAGGATAAGGTATTACTTAAATTTTACATTTGGCACTTAGGTTTAAGTGACTTGTCTAAAATCACAAAACTGGGGCTTCCTTGTGTGACTCTTGCTTAACTTTAAGGATTGAATAACCGTAACACTGTCCAGTGGAAGTTTGTGCAGTGATGGAAGTATTCTGTAATTCTGAGCTGTCCCATACAGTAGCCACTAATCCTATGAGTGCTTGAAATGTGGCTGGTGTGACTAAGGTACTGAGCTTTTTATTTAATTTTATTTAGTCTTAATTTAGATAACCATTTGTGGCTAGTGTATACCATTTTGGACAGTGCAGGTGTAAACTCATAGGTAGAATAACTGTTTGCCAGGACCTTATAGCAGAGACTCAGACATTGGCTTGCAGAGTTGAGCCCTGGATTTAAAGTCCATTCTATACAATTCTGTGATTCTATAACCTCTGACCAGTAAAACAAGTAAATCTACGTATACCCAGAAAGTCCGTTTGAATATATTTTGAAAAAATCTTTGGTAGGTTTTTTTTTTTTTTTACTTTTACTTTTATTTAAGTGTGGTTGCAGGAGGTTTTGTTTTTTTGTTTTTTTTCCCCTTTAGATATTTTTTTACAATGAACTGTCAAAGGTTTAACGTTTTTAATTCTTTTTTTTTTTTAAGATTTTATTTATTTATTTGAGAGAGAGAGAATGAGAAAGAGAGCACATGAGAGGGGGGAGGGTCTGAGGGAGAAGCAGACTCCCTGCCGAGCAGGGAGCCCGATGCGGGACTCGATTCCGGGACTCCAGGATCATGACCTGAGCCGAAGGCAGTCACTTAACCAACTGAGCCACCCAGGCGCCCTTAATTCTACTTTTTAATATGATTTCCTTTACTATTTTGCTCCTATCCCATCCCTGTGGCAAACAATCCTCTCCCTCTCTCTGCTCCTTTATTTCCTTAAAAATCTCAGTTTTCTGTCCTGGGAAAAGGAGAGAGATTTTGTTAAGCTGTCATGATTAACCCTATCCTTGACTATTATTTTTCCTGTCAGTCATCTGTTTCAAGCTGTACTCATTTAAAAGCTGAACAGTAAATATTCCTTAATCATTTTATGCTAGTAAGTAGTCCTTAACAGGGGTGTCAGCTCCTTGAGGACCGAGGCCTGATTTCCATTTTGTGCTCCTTAAAATGTTCAACAAATACATGATGTGTGTCTAATTCTGTAAAGGAGGTAGAAATGGTCTAGAAAAGTGTTTTTGAGTTTAATTAATGTTTGAGTAAATAGTGGTCACGCATCTTGGGTTTAGATCATTTCCTTTATATGAAATGGGGGAAATCACCCAGTTTTAATAACCATTCAACTCCTAATAAGAAATGGGTTAATCTCTTATTCTAGTCACTTTGCATTGGGAAATGCTATAGACTGAATGGTTGTGTCCTCTCAAAATTTATTTGTTGAAACCTTATCTCCAATGTAATAGTGTTAGTAGGTGGGGCCTTTGGGAGGGAATTAGGTCACGAGGGTGGAAATTGATACACTTAGAAAGAGACCCCAGAGAGCTTCCTCACCCCTCCTACCATGCAAGGTGACTACAAGGAGAAGGCAGTCTGAACCAAAATAGGCTCTCGGCAGACACCCAGTCTGCTGGTGCCTTGATCTTCGTCTTCCCAGTCTCCAGGATTGTGAGAAATACATTTCTGTTGTTTCCAAGCTACCCAGTCTGTGATATTTTGTCATAGCAGCCCGCATGATGATGAGCAGATTGACTTCCTGATTGGTATCAAGGAAGAGGAGAGTTAGTAGATCATTTATATTCAGTTCCAACAAGAAAAGATAAAGCTTAGAATATCTTTAAGATATCTTGGTCTCTCTTGTAATGCCTCTTAATGAAAAATAAATTTTCAGAGACTGTGAAGAACATGTTGTAATTTAGGAATATTTTAAACTTTTTTGGGGGGAATATTATAAACTTCGAATATCATTCTTAGTGTGTGAAAAGCTGTCATTGCTACTTAGGGTACTTACTCCTTGAGGTTGGAAAGTCCGAACATCTTAAGTTTTACAGTACCCTGTAAAACAGTACAGGGTACCCATGTCACATTTCTTTTTCTTTTTTTTAATCTGATTTTTTTTTTTTACATAGGCTCCACGCCTAGCATGGAGCCCACCGCGGCGGCTTGAACTCACAGCCTTGAGATCAAGTGTCAGATTGAAACTCACGTCTTCTGATTATAAATCTTAAGATCATTGCAGTGTATACCAGTTCTCTTCTGGACAGTTACCTTCCTCTTTTCCTTAACTGGGGAATTCTTCTGATACAAAGGATTATGAAGCTTGTGTCTCAGTAACTATTATTCTTCTACAGGCATGCATTTGAACTTTTTCTAGGATTATCAAAATCTTCAACCAAAGCACATACCAGTTTTATAACTTTAAAAAGTTTATCATCCAAAGATTTTAGTATTTGTGTGCACAAGCCAGTTAAAGGACTGTTAGACATTCTAAAAATACTGGTAGCAAAACAAATTTATTATGGACTGTGGTCATTTATAAACATGCCAGGGAAACAGATCTGGGTCGTTGAATTAAGGATGATAAACGTAACCAGTTTCAGAATTGTCTGAATGACCACATTTATAAATGTATGTTTGACAAAGCGAGCTCTGTGTAAGTAAGCATCAGAGGAGGGAGCTTGCTGAGGCTGAGAGAGCCTGGGCGAAGCTAAACAGGAACATGGGCTCTGAAGTTAGGCTGATTCACATCTCAGCCCCATTACACACGGCTGTGTGGCCTGGGGCTTCTCTTTGGGCAATGACCCATGAAGTGCCTGTCTCACAGCTAGTACCTTGTAGCAGGGCTTCAGTGGGGAGGAGAGGAGCACCGGGCATGATGGTGCTTGGTGAATGTGGGAACGTGCCCCTTCTCCTCTGTTATCAACACATTAAGACTGGCTGGCTGCAATTTGTAAAAAATGACCAACAGTTGATCCTGAATACCTTGAATGCCATGATTATTAAAATGGAGTCTTAAAAGTGATAAATATTTTAAACTAGTAGAATAAATTACCTTTAGATGAGTTTTACTTATTTCTCAGAGAGAGCGAGCGCAAGCAGAGGGAGAAGCAGGCTTCCTGCCGAGCAAGGAGCCTGACGCAGGACTCGATCCCAGGACCCTGGGATCATGACCTGAGCCAAAGGCAGACGCTTAACAGACTGAGCCACCCAGGCATCCCTAGATGATTTTTACAGTTCTTTATTAATAATACATTGCTTATGTGGTATTTTAGAGCTCATATAGTATTTTAATACTATTTTAGTTCATTGTGTCTTAAGTTTTACCAACAAACTACTTTTGATGGCAGAAAAAAGTAAATACTCTGAAGAGAATAGTGTAGAGAGGTGTGTGTGTGGAGGGGGTGGGGGGATAGAGCAAAATGGCAAGTAGGAAATTTTAAAGGCCAGCATTGTGTCTATAAAAATCACATCAGTTTTCTGTTTTTCTCCATAAAAATTTTGCATTACTATCAGTATAATATTTTAAATATTTTGCCATTACAAATGATGGTTCAGGAAGATATGCTTTGTTTACCCATGTCTTCTAACATGCCTGGTACCTTCCTCAGACCTTCTGTTTATGCATGTCAAGTGAGAATCACTGTCCTACTGCAGCAACACAACAAACTGATGAAATACATTTGTACTTAGTTCATAGTTGAGGAAATTGAGTACCCACAGTTACACAGTTACTAAATAGAAGAACTGGGAGGTTCTCCCCCTGGAGGTGTCCCATGTCCCAAGTCCCCAAACCCAGTCTTTTTTTTTTAAGATTTTATTTATTTATTTGGAGGAGAGCGAGAAAGTGCATGCATGAGCAGGGGGAGGGGCAGAAGAAGAGGAAGAAGCAGATTCCCAGCTGACCAAGGGAGCCCAGAGGATGCCGGCTCAATCCCAGCACCCAAAGGCAGATGCTTAACCAACTGAGCCACCCAGGCGCTCCACCCCCCCAAATCCAGTCTTACATTACTCCTGCCGTAACCAGATAATATTTATATTTATGAACAAGAAGATGGTATATAATGAATCATGCTGGGCATGAGTTGACAATAAGTAGATTGTAAGTAGTTCTGTACCCTCAAGCAGTTTATAACTTAATTGGTCTGACAAGATGTTTCCATGAGGGGGAAGGTAAATAATGATAAAAAAAGCTAAGGGATGCAAGGCAAGAAATATTAGAGGGCCGTGAGTAACTGATTTCCAAATAAGCAGTAGAGATGAAAGTTAAGTGTTCAGGTTGGCTGAAGAATATGGAAAGGCTTTGTGGTTGAAAAGGGACTTGATTTTATAGTAGTTAGTGTTTCTCTAACCTTTTCCTCTGGTCTTTTGTTTATTGCTAATAATGGCTGAAAACAAGATCTAATTGCAAGCTTAGGTCTATTTTGGCTTGTTTGTTGTTTGAAAGGTGTTTATATTTGTATAGTTTATCCCAGAATAATTTCATAATTGCCCATTCAGATTTCCACTCTTTTCTACACTATCCTTGATAGTGTAAGAAAATGATTTGACACTAGTGCTCAGATGATTTTTTATTTGATTTACAAGGTTCCTTTTCGATCCCCGGTATAGCACATTACTCATTTACTTAAAGAGTTTGGCAAGATTTCCATGATAGGGTGTAGTTCACAGTTGGGATTAAGCAGAAAAGGGAGGGCGCCTGGGTGGCTCAGATGGTTAAGCGTCTGCCTTCACCTCAGGTCATGATCCTAGGGTCCTGGGATCGAGTCCCGCATCGGGCTCCCTGCTAGGCGGGGAGCCTGCTTCTCCCTCTGCCTCTGCCTCTCTCTCTCTGACTCTCATGAATAAATAAGTAAAACATTTAAAAAAAAAAATAAGCAGAAAAGGGAAATGGTTATGACGGAAGAGGATCATGTTTCAATGCTGATGGGTTAGGACAAGGGATAAGAGACCCAGAGGAGGCTGAAGACAGGAAGAGAAGAGACATGGTGTCCCAATGGCGTTGACACGTGGGTGCAGGGAAGAAACCATGCCGGACATGGTGCCAGCCGCACAGCCCTGCACCTCCTTCTGTCATATACTCTTAGGACTGGAAGGGATTTCAAGGACAGTTGGTCAGACCCCCTTCATAAAATGTAAAACAGAGGAAGAAACAGCCTAAACAGACCAGAGAACTTGCATAAGGTCTCATAAAAGTGACAGAGCTGGGATGAAACCCCGTGTCCCCTGAATCATAACCCAGCATTCCTGCTACCTTCCCTGAAGTGTGCAGAACTCTCGCTGATAGGAGAGGAGAACATTCCTAAATGTGATAGATAAGGACCCTTTGCTGCTGTGTTCTTTCTAATACACCAAAGTGGTTTGGAGATGATGAGATTAATTTATCTGATGAAGGAAGGCACGTTGTGTCAACATACAGCACATCAGCATTTCTCAGTCATTTGTGAAGTATGCCCTCTCTGATACTATCTTCTCATCTTCTGGGTAGCACTACGAGCCAAGAACAGTGATACTGAGCTTTATTTTTTGTGGTTTGTTTTATACAAGTAATGTACTAGTTGTCCTTTTGCAGCTACATAGGGATATTGATGGAGAATCACTTCTATTTGAGCTCAGTAAGTTGATCCAAATCAATACAATTATGTTACTAAAAATAGATATATATTCTATGTTTAGCAAAGATGGTATTTTATAGCTATATGCCTGCCATTGGGTTTGGTGTGATGTGTGATACTACCATAAAGCTCATTCCCCCTCTTGGAATTTCCAGTCCAGTTGGAGCAGCCAGTTGTATGCATATACCGCTTCAAATCTACCGTGACTAAAATGGGACTCCCACCAGCGTGCGTCCCCACTACACCTGTTCCTCCTATGTCATTAAGTGGCCCCACTGTTTCTTCAGTCACTCCTACTAGAAATACTGGAAACCTAGCAGTCACCTTGCTTCTCTTCCCCTTCTTCACTCCCTCATCCAGTCTGGTAGCAGATCCCTCTAACACACCCTTTGTACCCCAGCTTTAGTACCAACAGACCTGTTCATCCTTTAAGTCTGCTAACATTGCTTCTTCAGTCAAGTCTTTGTCTTCCTAGAAAGAGGTGCTCCTTCTTCAGTGCAGTTGTAGCCAGCAATAAATTTCTCTATTAATCATTGGCTATAGTTCCTTCAAGTCAGGGAACTTACCTTATTTCTCTTTGTAAATGCAGTACAAGGTACATTAGACCCTCAGTTTTTAAATCAGTACATTGAGTGATGGGCGGATTATTATTTAATTTGTAGTGTTTATGAAGCACCCCAGTGAAGTAAGATTGTGAAGATAGGCAGAGGTCAGATATTGAAAACCTGAATGCTGTGCAAAGAAGTAAGATTGTCAAGATAGGCAGAGGTCAGATACTGAAAACCTGAATGCCATGCAAAGAAATGAGCAGTTATAGCTGGGCACATGGGTCCACACGGCCTCCCCTGTAGCCACATGTCATCACGTGACTGTGTTCTGGCCAGCGAAAACAGAAGTGGTAGGTGCCCCGTCCAAGAAGTTTCCTTAATGGAGGGACATATCATTCCCTATCTCTCCTTTCTGCTGACTGGAATGAAAGCTAAGTGATGGGGGCTCCCGTGGTCACCTGAATGTAGCAGGGCCACACATCCTAGCGTTTGCACAGTAGGAAGCTAAAAGAAGCCTTGGCAGGAAGGGAGAGCATTTCAGGAAGAGGAATTGAATGAAAGGACACATTTGAAGGTCAGATAGAAGATGACCTGGCAAACGAGACTGAAAAGGAGTCACCGGAGTGATGGGAGGAAAGCTAGGGAAGTGGTTCAGTAAGGAGGAACTGGGTAGCTGCTACCAGTTGAGTACGATAGAGATGGGGAAAATGTCACTGGATTCTACAACATGGAGCCCTTGGTAAGACCACTGACGTGGTAAGGGCAGAAGTGGTATTGGAGTGGCTGAAGGGTAAATAGAGCATAGAAAAGGACTGTCTAAAGATATTTGCCCTTGAAAGAGAGAATTTGGAATAGAGGGACCAACTGCCAGAGGGTGTGGAGTGAAGGGAAGGTTTTCCTGAGATTACTGGAATAGGCTGATGGAAATAATCCTATTGAGAGGAAAAGAGAGAACAGACAACAGTCTTGAGACAAGTTGATGAGATCCAGAGCAAATGGACAGAGATGGGGTGCTTGCAAGGAGGAGGGACACTTCCTCTATGGTGAAGGGAGTGAAGAAGAAAATGGGGCACATGTGTGGGTGGGCTTATAGATTTGGGGTGCAGACATGAGGGAGCTCCTATCTGAACTTTCCATTGTCTCCTGAATTATTTAGCAAGGTCATCAGCTGAAACTCCATAGACAGTAAGGCCATCACCCCCATATCTTGTCAGTCTCTCCTATTATAGCTTTGTTCTGTGCTGTGAGAGTCTCCCGAGGTTTGGATGGATCACGGAGCTGCCTGAAAATCCTTTAGTGCCTCTGCTTCCCATGGTACCCAGGGCACAACAGTCAGCACCCAGCTTCCCTTCCCAGCCCCGTTCTCTGCACTTACCAGCTGTGCTCCCACCAAAGCCAGCTGCACTGTTGCCCTGAAACCACTCACCCTTGCTGCTTCTCAGCCTTCGAGCATGTCCTTGCAGACTGTCCCTTTCTCCCTACCTTGTGAACTTACTCTCTAAGACCTAATTCTCATACTGCATCCTTTTAAATCCTCTTTGATTCCCCTCCTTCCACAGGCCAGTAACTGTAGCTTTTATGTATAACTGTCCTTCTATTGTAGTTTTTTTATCTGGACTGAGCACAGTGTTTGGTATAATATATATATGGGAGGCACTGGGTGAATGGATGAATTTTGATTTCTTTTCCTGTTCCTTTAATGATTCTTAATGAAATTAAAATGAAATGAAATGAAAGTTCTATACTCTTAGTATTGATGCAGGGCAAACATTTTTTCCTTTTTTTTTTTTTCCTTTTTTTCCTAGGTGGTTCTGGAATGGAGCCGGGATCAATACCACGTTTTGTTTGATTCCTACAGAGACAATATTGCTGGAAAGTCCTTTCAGAATCGGTAAGAAGAGATCAGTTTCGGAGAGTAGCTTATTTGGACTTAAATGATGAGTCATGAGATCACCCTTGCTTTAAATACAACAGTTGAAGTTGAAGGGATTTTTCCAAGTGTAGATATGGTTTAACCTATTCAAGACCACTCCTATTTGAAGGAATCTGTAGTCCCTCCTCACATTTTATGATTGAAAAATCTGATTAAAATCTGATTCCCAAAGAGTAATCCTGCCTTGCAGAGTTACATGATCTCATTTTATCATTGCCCCAGTTCTGTGAGGTAAAGGTAATTCCATCCCCCTGTAGGATGAGGAACCTGGGTGGCTACCCTGGCCAGTATTATTCTTTTCCAAGCCCTGGCCCATATTCTTCTGTTGACATCACTCTGTTAACCAGGGCCAGTCCCGTTGAAGCCACCAGACTGACCCCCCACTCACCCCTGTGGTCACCACATCTTGCTGCCTCACTGTGAGGAGGAGCAAACAACCCCACAGGTTGGGTCTTTTTGTCTTTAAGGCCAAGAAGCTTCTAGGTGCAGCCACTCTTGGATGCTACCTTCAACTTTTCTTTTCCTTGGAGATATTTTTCCTCCCTCATAAGACAGGCCTCAGAGTGGAATCAACCTTTTCCCACATCCTCCTTTTCTTCCTGCAGCTAAAATGAACTGCAGTCTCTTTTTTATTTTAATTATTACTTATATTGTTTTATATCATAAAACAGTTTATGTCTGTGGTTGAAAACAGTTCAAATAATACAGAAAAATAAAAAGTAATGCGTCTCTCTGTTCCATTTTGAATTTCCCCGCATCTAGAGGAAGCATTATTAATGAATTTTTGTTTTGGATTCTTCTGGTAATCATCATTCTAACTAACTTTAAAAAATAAATGGAGTTTTCTCCCTTTTATTCATTTTATGCAGCATTTATTGACTCTTTTCCATTGTAAGGGTGCACAGCGAATCATTACAGGGCAAGGAGCAGTAGGTGACCAGAACAAATGTGGGGCAGCTAACAAGCGTAGTTAACCCCACAGAAGTCTAAATGTCAGAGGCCATAACCCAAATCCTCCCTTGATCCTGACTGTCCGTTTCCCCCTGAGGATAGTTCCCACTGAACCAGAAAACCTAACGAACCTACAAGTAACTACAGTTGGTGTTAGCACACCTTGACAGTTTCCTGAGACTTGCAGACTACATCACCAAGTGCTCTGGAGCCCTTGCTCCCCGCTTAGAAGCACTTCCTTGTCCCTCTGTTCACTTTTTATGAGTGCCTATGTGGTTTCTATCAAGTAAGCAGTTTTTTAAATTACTATGCTGATTGGATGTATGCATCTTATAGTCATGAACATCTTAGGGAGGAAGGGCTAAGGGATTCTTTGATTGACGTAAAGCTTTACTCTTTGCTTTCGTGCCTTATGTGTGAATGACATCCCTGACTTTACTCCTTTAACAAAGAATGAATCTTTGAGTCTTCCTTTGTTTTAGACACTGAGATATAATTTTGCGGTAAAGAATTGTGTAGTCTAGTAGGGAGAATAGCATGTAAGCAAATAATTCGTGAAGTAGGGAAACTCTAAGCTTTTCTCTTAGGATCTCTCTCTCTCTCTTTTTTTAAGATTGTATTTATTCACTTGAGAGAGAGAGAGCATGAGCGGGGTGGGGGTGGGGGGTAGGGTAGAGGCAGAGGGACAAGGAGAAGCAGACCCCCACTGAGTAGGGAGTCTGACACAGGGCTTGATCCCAGGACCCAGAGATCATGACCTGAGCCAAAGGCAGACACTTAACCATTTTTAAGAGATCCCTCTTAGGGTCTCTTAAAAACAGTTTTCAAAGACCCTAGCGATCTGCGAAATTAGAACTATTTTTTATGACAATACTAAGGTGTTATTTGTCTTTTTTACTGTGTTGACATTTGCACTGATGGTGTAAAAGCATTGCTGGTAAAACTGCCACATCTTAGCATGAGTCACTGTATTCTTCACTACCCCATATTTGCAGGGGTAAGATAAAAGCTAGTTTCACTTAAAAATGTTCATGATGAAGCAGTAAAAGTTATTAATTTGATCATATCTTGACACTTTGACCACACATCTTTTTAATGTTCTGTGCGCTGAAATGCACGTGACTCTGTGGTGAGTGTCTTGAGGAAAAGCCCTGTGTGATTGAGTTGCAACCTAGACTAGCCCTTCTGTTTCATGGAACACCATTGTCATAACTTGAAAGGACAGATGACAGTATTATTACTCAGACTTGGTCATTTGGCAGATGTTTCTTGACAGTGAACAAAGCAATTCCATGTCTTGAAGGAAAAAAAAGTAATAGTATTTGTTGCCAGTGATAAAATTTGAGCTTTCAGGTGAAAATAAGAATTTGGGAAACCTTGTTTCTATCACTGTGGGCTTAACAGCTTCAGAGTATCATAAAGACTTCTCTGTTTAGATCTGTGGCATTGTCCAAAAAATCACATTCGTTAAAACTGTATAAGAAAATGAAAGAAATAGGGCACCATTTGGCAGATCTACATTTACTCAGTAAGCTATTATTTTCCAGATAACCAGTACATTGTTACAGGATCACTGTTACAGATGTTACAGAATCTTGCATGGGTAAAAAAGGCATTCAAAGTGCAAGAAGGACCAGTGGATTTCAGTGGAAAAGCACAGAAAGTTCATTAATGTGGCTTCATATTCCACACTGCAACTAATTTTTAAGCAACTACCAGTTACTTTGGTGTAGGATCAGAGAGGAAAACCCACTATTACCTGAAAAGGCTATTATTATTTTTTTAAAGATTTTATTTATTTGAGAAAGAGAGAACACGAGCAAGGGGAAGGGGCAGAGGGAGAGGGAGAAGCAGGCTCCCCCTAAGCAGGGAGTCCCACGCAGGGCTTGATCCCAGGACCGTGGGATCGTGACCTGAGCCAAAGGCAGACACTTAACAAACTGAGCCACCCAAGGGGCCCCCTGAAAAGGCTAATAAAATACAACTCTCCTTTCCAGCTAAGTATCTGTATGAGCCTGGGTTTTCGTTATATAGTTCAACCAAAACAACACATGGGAATAGATTGAACACGGAAGATCTGAGGTGCTTGCTCTCTCCTACTAAGTCATTAAAGAGACTGGCAGAAATGTAAATCAATGCCTCTCTTCTCACTAGATTTTTTTGTTATTTTGGAAAATATTGTTATTTTCATTTAAAAAGTTATTCATGTTAACGTGTGAAGAGGTTTTTTGTTTTAAAATGAGTATTATAATATTTTTAACGTTTTATTTTCAAATATGGCAAATATGAATAGTTATAACCTATAAACAGAAGCTTTTTGGGGTCCTTAATAATTATTAAGTGTGAAGTGAATAATTATTAAATGTTCTTTGACATAGCAGTTCTCAAAACCTTAGTGTGCAGCAGAATCCCATGGAAGGCTTGAGAAAATGCATTTTCCTCCCACCCCCAGAGTTTCTGAGTCTGGAGGTCTCAGAGGGGCTCACAGAATTTTCATTTCTAACAAGTTCACTGGTGACACTGAAGCTGCTGGTCTGGTGACTACACTTTGAGAACAATTCATTTACAGATTCTTAATGAAATAAAATTTTCCTACTTTGTTTTCATTATAGCCAGTTATCTTAAGAAAAGCTCAAAATGGATTGTCTTTTTTTAATCAATATTTATTAAGCACCTACTCAACCTGCTGTGCCTTATGCTGTGCTTATGCTGATGGTGCACACTTGCAGAAATCCCTGCCCTGAAGGAGCTTCAAAACTTTAGAAGGAAAAGTAGCTTTAGAAAATCCAGATACAGAGGTCAGCAGTTCTTGTTCTCTTTCTGAAAAATTTTGTGTATGTGTGTTAAATATTTCTCCTCCTAATTTTATTTTTTATTTTTTTATTTTTTTATTTTTTTAAGATTTTGTTTATTTATTTGACAGAGAGAGACACAGTGAGAGCAGGAACACAAGCAGGGGGAGTGGGAGAGGGAGAAGCAGGCTTCCCGCAGAGCAGGGAGCCCAATGCGGGACTCGATCCCAGGCCCCCGGGATCATGACCTGAGCTGAAGGCAGACGTTTAACGACTGAGCCACCCAGGCGCCCCCTCTCCTCTTAATTTTAGATTGCATTAAAATATAGTTTGATTTTTATATAGGGATATTTCAAAATTGCCTAATTTTGATGATGACAAGTAAATGGATCATATATAACATCACATGTTCTGATATATATTTTTTAAAGATTTTATTTATTTATTTGACAGAGAGAGACACAGCGAGAGAGGGAACACAAGCAGGGTGAGTGGGAGAGGGAGAAGCAGGCTTCCCGCCGAGCAGGGAGCCCGATGCGGGGCTCGATCCCAGGACCCTGGGATCGTGACCTGAGCCGAAGGCAGACGCTTAACGACTGAGCCACCCAGGCACCCCTGTTCTGATATATTTTAAAATACCATAATATTTGTAGGAAGTTTTCATTATTTTGCTAGTTTCTCTGCAAGTCTTTTTAATGTTATTTGAAATGTTGTTTAAAACAAAGTTCTATATGTCATTAAGAAGTGAATATGTAAATTATCTACTGCTACTAATTGTGAGGCATTAAGTCAGTCTGGGGACTAGTCATCTCTAAAATGTAGGTATTAGATTAATTAAGTATAAAATCTCTTCCAACTCTTTGGATCTAAGATACCATTTAAGTTTTCTTACCTATTTTATAGAATGTAGAAACAAGGGACTACATTCACAGTGTCCTTTATATGTCATAGTGCCTGTATATTTACTTAAACTAAACTGATTAAAATAAAAGCTGTATTACTGTCACATGGCTTTGGTTCTGAGTCATAGGTAACTTATTTAGTCTTCAGCTCTAAGATAAAGGCTTTCTTCTCATCTGGAAACTAAGATATAGTGGTCTCGTGGTTAGAAAGAAAGACTCAGACTCACTGTGGCCATGTCTAATAGTAGAAAAACAACTGACTCACTGACCTGGGGCAGATCACACGATCTCCTTAGTTTGTTAGTTTAACACCAGAGAATTAAATTGATCATATAATACAACCTTATTAGAAGAGCCAGTACATAAATCCATTATATACTTAATGTTTTCCCCAATTGAACATGTATGGGTATCTCCTCACTCTGTTAAAAATTTTCTAATAGCAGGTAATAACTTGTACAGAATAGCTTTGGAATGTGCAATTCTTTTTTTTTTTAATCTTAAAAAAAATAACTTAAAAAATATGTCACCAAAGCAGTTTTTTCAAATTAATTTTTGGTCTGAACTATTGGGAATGAGATGACCTTGGATAATTTAGGTGTGGGCAGCGCAAGACATTTCTTTTTAATGGAAAAGACTAATATATATGTTGAGGGAATGAACTTAGAGTTAATTTAGCCAACAAGTATATGTTAAACCCCACTCATGTACCAGGCCCTATTCCTAGGCATCTCGTGATGACCAAGAGGAACTCATTGACCTCATAGAGAATTGGCATTTTAGCGGGGGGAAGCTATTTTTTTTTTTTTTTTTTTAAAGATTTTATTTATTTATTTGACAGAGAGAGAGAGACACAGTGAGAGAGGAAACACAAGCAGGGGGAGTGGGGAAGGGAGAAGCAGGCTTCCCGCGGAGCGGAGAGCCCGATGCGGGGCTTGATCCCAGGACCCTGGGACCATGACCTGAGCCGAAGGCAGACGCTTAACGACTGAGCCACCCAGGCGCCCCAGGGGGGAAGCTATTTTTTAAATTTTTTTTTAACTTAAGTATGTGAACTACAACCTGTATAAAATCATTAGTTCTTAGTGTGGATTTCTGGACCAGCAGCATTGCCATACCTGGGAACTTGTTAGAAATGCAAGTTCTGGGGCCCCACTCCAGACCTAGTGAATCAGAAACTCTGGGGATAGAGCCCAGCAATCTGTTTTACAAGACCTAAGGTGATTCTGATGCATGCTAATGTTTGAGAACCATTGGTATAATAAATGCATAAAGGACCTAACTGAGGAAGCTTTCGCATACTGTTTTGGTGAGGAGAGAACCTGAAGATGTAGGAAAGAGGGGAAGTCATTAATGCGCCAGGGCACAGAATGTATGGTACCACATCTGCCCTAGCTAGTCCATCTAGTGGAAGACAGACATGCATAAAAACTAGTATAACATAGTGTGCTAAGGATTCCTTAGAGTACAGAGTACAATAGAAGCTGCATGGTAAGCAGTGCATTCTCTTTGTGGGAGGTGAGGGGAGAGGGCGATTGGGGAAGGAGGAAGTGGTTCAACAAAGCATGTAAAAAAGGATATTTTAGGCAGAGGGAGAGGCATGTTCAAAGGCACAAAAGCTTGCAAGTCTTACTCCGTTGGGGTAAGCGACTAGAGTGTCTAGAGCACAACGTGCAGATTATGACACGGTTTAGATGTTATTCTGCAGACAATAGTGAACATCGTCAGGAGGGTTGGTAGATGTTCAGCTTTCACATATGTCCTGAGTATTAGGTGATTCCTCATTTTTCCCATGAAGCTCTGGGTCCCTGGTTCCTCTCTGACCTTCATCTTCCCTTATGCTCTTCCCTTTTCTCCCCTTGTCTCTCCCACACTGGCCTTTAGCTCCGTGACCATTGCCAGTTAGGTGTCTGCTTCAGAGCATTTGCACGTGGTATTCCCATTCTCTGAACCGTTCTTCCCCCAGTTACCCACATTGCTTGCTTCCTCAATTCCTTCACATCTTTGCTGAAATGCCACTTGCCTGTGAGTCATGATGAACTCCTGTATCATAGGTCCGAAGTAGACCTGAAAGATGGGGGGGATTTTGGTTAAGCTGGTAAAAGAAAGGGGAAGAGAGCTTTCAGCAGGGGTAAAACCTGAACAAAACACTCACACGAGACTTAGGTGAGATACGAATTAGATGCCTGCCTGACTTTTTTGAGGAAAAGATAATAAGGAAAAAATCAAGCAGTTTCAGGAAGGTCTGTGCTAGTGTTTCATATATATCATTGACTCATTTAACAAATACTGAGCTTCTGTGCGCTGGGCACTATTCTAATTGGTTGGATACCTTAGGGAACAAAACAGGAAAGCTTCCTGCCTTCTTGGAGCTTACATTCTGGGGGAGGGACACATCCAGTTACCAATGTAGGTAACATGTTAATTATTTAATATGTTAGAAGGTGGTAAGTGCTATGAAGACAAGAAAAAGCAGGGCAGGGGAAGGAGGGTTGGGAGGGGCTGGACTTGGGGCAGCAGGGAATAAGGAAGGCTGCAGCATTAAATAGGGCTGGGTCTTCATTAGGAACTGTTGGATAACTCCTTTTTGGTAATTTTGCTTAGCTTCTAATTTCTTTTCTATGTTTGGCTACATTTGCATCACAGCACCCTTGTTTGCTAAACTGAGCATGTAGGAGTGTAAACTGAGCTTCCGAGACCTCCTGACAATTTTAAAGTGGAGTGATGCAGAACTGCCTAAAGATCTGCATGCATCTTGCAGAGAAAGTTCTCAACAAATAGTCTTCCAGCACCAGTTTGAAAACATGCAATTCTGTGATATGGTTGGCTGGTTGGATTACCTTTTCATTGATTTTTTTTTCATAACCTTTGAATTTAAGCCCTGTTATACTCTTATTCCCAAATGTATTGGAAAAATTCATGTAAGCTGGAAGACCTGTGGGTTTGCCCTAGGCTCTGTCTGCCCATGCCGATTGACGTGGTTTATACCTGGGTGAATGGCACAGATCTTGAACTACTGAAGGAACTACAGCAAGTCAGAGAACAGATGGAGGAGGAGCAGAAAGCAATGAGGTAAAACTGATTCTTTAAAAACAAAACACAAACAGTTCTATGAGTACAAGTAACAGTGCATTTCAGAAGGGAATTTTAGTGACCACTTTAGTGACTCTTGGCCTTACTTCATAAGATGGCCATTTTATGACTGTGCCACTCTAGTGATGCCTTGCTCTCTGAGCGCCCTAAACGGAAAGGAGCCTCCCAAGAAAGCCCTAGACTTCCTGCTTACTCAGGCTGAGTCCCAGATGTGATATCTTCATGAAATAAGATGTTTGTTTTTCAATGTAGCTTCATGGTAAGACCCGTTATTCCCTTGAAAAACAAAACAGGCCTACAGAATTAACTTTTTTCCATTTGATAAAGTCAAAGTATATTCCTTTTATCCTTTTTAATATCAAATCATACAATATGGAATTAGAAACTTTGCTAATTTTTTATATATGGAATTTTGATCATTTTATTTCTTTTATCTGAGAAAGGTACAGTGCCCTTGAATGGAGAGCCTTTAGAGCTATGATTCCTTAGCAGTTTTTGTTGAGAATTTCTCCATTCATTTCTTTGTAAATGTTAATGGGTGCTCCCCAGTTGCAGGTCATTGACCAAGTTATACTGCAACAAATTGTCTCTTTCTCTTTGTGTTAGAGAATATTATACCTTCCCAGTGCATGAAAATGACTTTGGCAGCCTGGTACCATGTTTTACTAGTAAAATGTAAACGCTTAAATTTTAAGCTTTTTTGATTACTGTGGGAGGTATGTGATGATAATAACTTGAGCATATTTCATTGAAACTTAAAATTTATTATGCACCTTAAATGTTGTAAGCATTGTATTTCCTAACCTACTGGTTAGTTCCAGGGGGAGTAACCAAGAAAATCAATGTTGTCAGTTACCTCTTGTTCACATTTAGGGCTAGTACTAGCCCATGCATATGTAATGAAATATATTTGCTTTCATTAGAGAAATCCTTGGGAAGAACACAACAGAACCAACTAAGAAGAGGTAAGTGTTTTGATTCTCCTCTCAGGAATAGAAGTTGAAGTATTGAAGTGAAACTTCCAGGTTCTCACTTGTTTTTGTTGGATACACAGTATTTTGTATTTATTGTTCCTCTTCAGTCCCTCATCTGCTAGTTTTTGACCCCCAAATTAAGTGCCTCCATTAGATGGAAGATCTTGCAGTGCCAAAGGCATAGTTGATTGAGAACTCTTATTCAGGTTGTACCTAACCAAAGCTTTATCGTTTCCGGATGGGTTAGGTTTCTGGATGGTAAGGTTTTCTTCTCTGTTGTTTTCATTAATCTGTCTTAGTGTTCTGTTCTCTTGGTCCACTTAAAGTATGACTTATACCCAGTGTTTTCATTTCTAGAATTTATATCCATCATTCAATTGTGTATTCATAATATATTTCCTTTAAAAAGCTGTCCTAGTTCTGTCTTATATTTAAGGACTTGGGAAGAGGATTTAGCCCAATGCCAAGAATCAGATGTGCCTATCATGATTTAAATCATAACTGACTCTGATAGGCCCTTAAAACAAGACTGCCTCACTGTCCAGCGGAAGTCTCTGTGAACTGCACTCCCCCACTTAACCTTTTAGACTTAAGAGTTATTTTATAGAAATGATCCTGAGGAATTTTGAGGTCTAGAAGTGCCCTCTGAATCATTTCTTTGTTATATATATTTATTTATAAATATACTACTGTAATACTACTGTTAATACTTTTCAATACTAATATATACTACTGTTAATAACACTGTTAATATTTTTAATTTTTTAAATACTGTTATTTTTAAGTAACAAATTTTTTAATTAGTCAAAGTAATACTGCCACGTTACAGAAAGGTTGAAAGGACCTTGAAAAGAACAGGCTCACATAATTCTATGGTCCTCATTCAACAACTGTGATCATTTTATTATTCCCTTTTCATACATGTATTTATAGTTGTAATTTATAATCTTTTTTGTAATTTATAATCTATGTACAATTTTGTCTCCTTTTCAAATTTTATATGATCTGTACATCTATGTTGATAAATTATCTTCATGCTTCTTCTCAGTTTTCATAGTTGTATAATATTCCATAAAGTAACTGTACTATAATTTACTAAATGTTGGGCACTTCTGTATTTTCACTGTTGTAAATATTTTGTGATCTTATATTTGGGTTTGTCGCATTTTCTGTTTGTGGGTTTGTTTTTCCTGTTTTGTTTCTCTTCTCCTACTTGGATTAGATTCCTGGAAGTAAACTACCGAGGAAGAAGCATATGTATAAGTTTTTAGGGGTCTAAATAAGGACACATGCATTTGCTATAAAATTGCTTCTCCAGAGAGGAAATGGGGAATACCCACCTGCAGTGTTCAAGAGGAATAGGTGTACTGTGCTTGCACTAACATTGAGTCCATTTTTTGAGGGATGCTAATTTAGTAAACAAAATGTGATACCTCATTTTCTCTTGCATTTCTTTAAATATTAGTAAGGTTGGACAATTTTATATATTAACTAGTTGTAGTTCCCACTTTGTGAATTCTCCAGCCGTGTTTTGTCCATTGTTTATTTAGGTAATTTGTTTATTCTAGGTATTCCTTATGTTTAGATAGAAATATCTCATACATTCATCTTAGAACATTGTCACATTTGCTTTTATTTACATTGGTGTAGTGTCTCTCCAGTGTATTTAATTGTGAATTGGTAAATTGTATCTGGTAGGCTGACTAAATTCTGTAAACAGAATTTATCTACTTCCTAATCTGCCTAATGATAGACTTCACTGGAATTATGAAAAAATCTTTAAAATGGTAGTAATGAAATGCTTAATTTCTTGTGCACCTTTGAGTTAGTAAATTTTGGTGGCAATCATATTAATAGGAGTTTGAAAGCGCTTTCTTTAGAAGCTGTACTTGTTTAAAATAGTTTTATATCATACTTGCTATCTTTTTATATTCTTGAGGTAAGATTCCTTTATTAAATATGATTTTTATAGGATATAGAAAAATACCTAGAAAGTTTAGTAGTACCAACGAGCTTTTCAATGTTGATTAATTTTCCAAGAATGTTTTTGAGCATGTTGGTGTGTGTTTCCAGTGAGAAGCAGCTGGAGTGTTTGCTGACACATTGCATCAAGGTGCCAATGCTCATCCTGGACCCAGCCCTGCCAGCCAACATCACACTGAAGGACCTGCCATCTCTTTATCCATCTTTTCATTCTGCCAGTGACATATTCAATGTTGCAAAACCAAAAAACCCTTCCACTAATGTCTCAGTTGTTGTTTTCGACAATGCTAAGAATGGTAAGATCTCCTTATGGGTATTTTAAAATCATGTCATCATTGGCTTTTTGAGTAACAAAATTCTGAATGGAACAGACATGATTCCGTTTTAAAGAAGTACCTGATAAACTAAAAACATAAAAACAGAAGCAAAAGAGCTGCCACTGTATTTCACCCCTAACTTCAGAAAGGGATTGCATATATCTTACTCCGTGTAATACACTCACCTTTCTGTGCTGTGGTTAGGACCTTAAATTTGATACTTCCATTTACCTTATTCTCTTGGCTCTGAGTTATTGTGGAGGCTTATTACTATTATTATTTTTTACCATATAACTCTTCAGCAAGGTTATTTTCTACAGTTTGAACAGAACATACCTGGAACATTCTTACTTTCCATTCTGAATTATCTGATTATACAGTTGATTTGGTCAGATAATAGAATTGAAATTGTAATTTCTGGCATAGAATAATGCGCACATCTAGAGATCCCATCCTCCCACTTGGCCACTGAGCTGGTGAGCCCCATGCCTGTGTCTCTTCTGGCCTGTTGTCTCTCATGCTTCCTCTGCACTGAGCCTCTCTCCTTGGAGGCTACATGTGTTTCACTTGTGTAAAATGAAAACTGTCATGTTCCCTTTACAGCATTGAGTCCTGTTCTCAAGTTCCCATTCTTTTAGTGTCATACCTCCCAGCTTAAATCTTTGGAAATATCTTTGATGTGTTCTTACTTTTTACATCCATCACTAATAGATTAACCTCACCCTATTACTTGCTTTTGTTTTTCGCAAATGATTCTCCCCTTTCTTACTCATCTCACTTCCTCTGCACCAGACTGAATTCCTTCACACAGGCTCCGGTGGTAGCTGCCTAGCTCCTCTGTCTACCTGTAAAGTTCCTCTCCAATCTGTCCGGCACACAATCTGAATAAATCAGAAAGTTCTGATTTTATTTGCTTGCTTCCTTTTTGAAGACAATAATACAGTAGTATGTATTTGTTATATACATCTTTGTTACAAATTCCCCTTCCTGGTGTTCAGGACCCAGCCCTGATTCTGCCCTTTGTTTCCCCTGCCCTCCTGCCCTCCTCGAGGCTGCCAGTTTCTTCACACATGTGGTGCTGCTGTCCTGGTCCTCTTCCTCTCCCAGCCTGCCTCCCGTTCTTTTCAGTCCCACCTCTGTCTCCATGAAGATCCTGGACAGTACATTCACAGTGATTCTAATTCTTTTTACTTTTCTGTATCCCTGTAGTACTTGTAACCTCACTCACAACTTAGTTTTTTTGTTTTTTGTTTTGTTTTGTTTTTAAAGATTTATTTATTTTTTAGAGGGGGCGGGCAGAGAGAGAGAGGGAATCCAAGCAGACTTCATGCTGAGTGCAGAGCCCAGTGTGGGGCTTGATCTCATGAGCCTGAGATCATGACCTGAGCCAAAACCAAGAGTCAGATGCTTAACTGACTACACCAGCCAGGCGCCCCAGAACTTAGTTTTTGATTACATAGTAGTTTATGGTGTCCTCATCTAATTTCTTAATCTAGCAGAGACCTTATCACTCACCAGTTTGTGTCTTTCACAGTGTCTAACATCGTGCTGTCTTCTTGGCACTTAATAAGTTATTTGTAATTTGAAAGAAAATTGTAACCTAAGTATAGATATCGCTGCCTTTACACTATAGATTTGTTTCTGAATTATTTTGTATAAATAACATTTTTGTATTTAAGTTATACTTTATACAGTAAAATATAATCTTTGACAAATTATAACAAATTATCTTGGTTTCTTGTTTCGCTAAATCTAGCTTTTTTTTTAAACTGTCAATAAAGTGTATTTTTTTTTTAAAGTGAATATTATTTATTTGAAATAACTTAAATACAGACATTATCTTGAGATCTTTGGTCTTTACAATGTGTAGTTTGTATACTGAGCATCTGGTTTTGTGGAAAGATGTATTCTTCCTCTCCAATTTGCAGACTTGTATGTGAGCGTTGAGCACTTACGGTAATGGCTCTGTTCCCTCATGGTGTGTCAGTACTAAGCATTTCACCTCTTTCATGTGATGCCTGTCCTCTTAAGGATTATTGTAAAATTGTGTTCTTGTGAGGTGTCATTTCCCATTATATTCTTTTATTGGATGGTAATTATTACATAGAATGCCATCTTTTTTGTTTTGTAGAATCTATTTTTCTTTTTTTTTTTTGACTAAGTATGTACTATACAGTGGCTAACGGAACATAATAACAAAAAAAAAGAAAAAAAAGAAAAAACTATCCTTTATCAGATGGGTGGTTTGCAAGTATTTTGTCCCGTTCTGTAAGTTGCCTTTTCACCCTGTCGATGATTCCTTGGCCAAGTAGCTTTGTTTTTTAAATTAGTTTTAAGGTACTCTGATGATGTTTTCCCCGGAGAGAAAAAGGAATGACATTAAGAATTATAACTCGGTTACAACATCTATGGAGAGAATCTTGAATTTTTCCTCTGCTAATTTTATAACATAGTAAAGACTTAAGAAGTTGTAAGTTTTGATATGAATAAAATTTGTATTAAACTATAGTCTTCTAAACACTGTTTTTGAATTCCCACTTGGGTTTCTATTTGCACTACTTATTCATTTGTTCAGTAAGATTTGTGGAGCCACTGCTCTGTGTTGGATGTTGTTCCAGGTAACAGGGAAACAGCAGAGAACAAAAAAGACACATCCCTGCCTTCACAGAGCTTACATTTCTAGTGGGGCACAGACTCACTCTTTATTCTCCTCAATTATCTAGATCAGGGATTGCCAGATTCTTTCTTAAATGACCAGATAATAAATATTTTAGGCTTTGTGGGCCAATAGGCAACATGGAGGATATTATGTAGGTATTTTATATAAGTATTTAATATTTAGCCGTTTTAAAATGTCAAAATTGTTCTTAGCTTGGGGCCATACTAAAACAGGCAGTGGCTAAATTCTGGCCATAGAATGCCAACCCCTGATCTAGATAAAAAATTTGTATCCACATTTTATGTTCCATTTATCTCATTTAACTTCTTTCAAGTTCATCATCAAGAACTGTTGACTTTTTTCTCCTTGTGAGATGTGTCGTTTCTCCCCCTCCAGTGCTCCGCCACCGCACTTGTCATCTAGGTTCTCTTGAGTAGACGGGACTTCAGCAGTCGCGCAGTCCAGCCCTGCAGCCTGGGCCTGGATTTCTCAGCAAGGTGGTTTTTCCAGTCAAGCTTATCCCCTTTGATCTATAGGAAATGAATTTTCTCCTGTGATAATTCATTTTATCTCTGGACTACACTGACCTTTACAAGGAATTATGAAGTGCTTCCTTACAGCTTTCTCACACTGGTTAAATTTGTACCCATTGGGATCTTCCAGAACTAATGTAATATAATCTCTTTCCCATGTGACATTTCTTTTCATTCCTGTTCTTTTAGCTGTCTCTTAGGGGCTTGTCTGTGTCCTAGATTGTTCTTCTCAGAATGAGCTTTGGTTTCTGTTGCTTTTATTTATTTTTTACTTTTAAAGATTTATTTTAGAGAAAGAGAGTGAGCACGGGGGAGGGGCAGAGGGGGGGAGAGAGAGAGTCTCAAGCAGATCCCTCACCCAGCAAGGAGCCTGATGCGGGGCTCCATGTCATGACCCTGAGATCACAACCTGAACCGAAACCAAGAGTCAGACGCTCAACCGACTGCACCACCCAGGCACCCCATGGTTTCTGTTACTTTTAAAGTGTGTCAGCTAGAGTAGAATATTTTTTTCAGGTGGTTCATTTGCAAAGAGAATGGGACTATTCATTATTTGTTGAGTGTATACTATGTGCCAGGTACTGTTCTCAGTGCTGAAGCTGCAGCAGTGAAGAGATGGACAAAAATCTTTGCCCTCATAGAGTTTACATCTTGGCAGAGGGAGACAGACAATAAATACAGCATACACGTAAATTATATAGTTTGTAGAAGACAAGTGGTGTAGAGAAAAATTGAGCAGGGGAAATTGGGTGATAAAGGCAGACTCACCAAGAAGGTGACTTCTGAGTGAAAATTTCAAGGTGAGAGGGCCAACAACATGAATATATGGGCAAGGAGTGATTCAGTTAAGTGGACTAGCCAGTGCAAAGACCCTGAGGCAGGAGTGTGTCTGGCATATTTGAAGAAGAGCAGGGAGGCCAGTGTGGCTGGAATAGAGTGAACAAGGGAGAGGGGCAAGAGATGAGCCTAGAGAAGTAATGGGGTAACGGATGGGGTTGGCCCTGGCAGCCATGACAAGGACTTTGGCTTTAACTCAGAATGCGATGAGCAGGGGCACCTGGGTGGCTCAGTCGGTTAAGCGTCTGCCTTTGGCTCGGGTCATGATCCCAGGGTCCTGGGATTGAGCCCCACGTTGGGCTCCCTGCTCAGCAGAGAGTCTGCTTCTCTCTCCCCCTTGGCTGCTCCCCCTGCTTGTGTACCCTGGACTAAAACTCCTAAGTCTTTTTAAAGAAACTTAATATAGGGATGTCTGGTTGGCTCAGTTGGTAGAGCGTTCAAGTCTTGATCTGAAGTCGTGAGTTCAAGCCCCACGATGGGCAAGGAGACCTACTTAAAGAAAAAAAAAAAGAATACATGCTAATACTCAAATACTTCTTAATTTATGCTTGCATAGTTGGTTTTTGGTGCCAAGTTAAAGGTCTTTGTAGGAGATTTCATTTTGCTAGGTTTGACTTGTTGCTCCAAATAGTAAGAACTTTGGGGAACCCCTAGTATGTTTTATTCAGGATAATCACTTCTCTGTCTGCTTCGTGTAAATCCACACGTTCTGCAAGCATGCCTTCTGTGTCTTCCAAAACCTTGATGGATTATTGAACAAGACCGAAACTACAGCAAACCTCTAAAACCTCTCTTTAGGTTGATGGTAGCTTTATAATTTCATTCTTTAGTCAGTATTGGTTATAGTCCACCAAACTTGAGATCTAGGCTAAGTCTCTGTTATATCCATAAAGATGACATGAGATGTCATTAGTTACCTTTGCTAAGATTATGTACAAATAGCTACACCACATCTGTTAGAATTCTCTGATCTACCAGTGTAGAACCTCCCATGTCAAAGGGGAGAGAGAGAGAGGTGCATATCTGATAAATTTATTCATAATGAACTCCTACTCTTGCTCAGTGCTTCCTTTAAAGATTAACAATATACCGCAAAGGCTTTCATTTTTTCATTGCTCACCAATTCTGTTTTTATGGCCATCTGAGACTCTTGCCCAGAACCAACAGCTATCTTGGCCAAGCTGGACCTTGCTTTCTATGCCCATTTTGCAGATTACAGTCTTCTGACCTCTCTCCTGTTTTCCAAGATCCTGGGATCCCCAAATGTCAGGATCAAGTTGCTGATTTCATTTGTTCCCCTCACTTTAGAACTCTCTCCCAGTTGGGTTGTGTCATCCCCCCTCTCCATCTCTAACTTAATCTGCTCTATTCAGCCTTACCTGATGAATTTTAGGAATTCACTGTGACCCTTGGGGAACCCTAGGATCTACAGTGGCTCCCTGCTGTTAATCTAGATGCCATTGGCCTAGCTGTCAAGGGCCCCCTTCTGGTTACCCTTCTTGTACCTACCACTCCCAAATGTTTTACTCTAGCCAAACAGTTTTTTTTTTTTTAGTATGTTGATGTTTGCTCCAACATCTGTGATTCTGTCAGTCTGTCATTTTTATGTTTCTGCTGCCTGTATGAATCTCTCCTTCAGTACTGCAAAATTTAACATGTAATTGTACACTGGAATTACATCATTCCCCTTTTGTTGGATGGGTTAAATTTGTCTCCCCCAACTACCTGTTTTTGAGACCATGTATTATACTGCTATAACAGCTCTCAAAATGCTTTGTAGTGTTTTGGCAGATATCATAGGTAAGTATTCATTAAAAACATGCTTTTTTATTGTATTCTTTATTGTAGTTGAAGATGCCCAGAGTGGAATGTTTAAAGGAAACAGCAAACAGACAGTTTGGAGGGGCTATTTGGTATGTTATTTTAAATTAATTATATCTATGCAGTAGACTAGAATAAAAAGCTGTTTTACCTTGAGAGGCTTTTTTTTTTAATTTTATTATGTTATGTTAGTCACCATACATCATTAGTTTTTGATGTGGTGATTCATGATTCATTGTTTTTGTGTAACACCCAATGCTCCATGCAGTACGTGCCCTCCTTAATACCCATCACCGGTTGAGAGGCTTTTTAATGTATACTTTTTCACTAAGCCTAGCTTACAGGTATTAATGAATGCTGATTTAAGTAATCTTAACATTCTGATTTTGAAGCTGGAAGTTTTCACCAGCCTTATGATGTGGAAAGTGAGTTGTGTTTTTCCCTCTCTTATTTTAGACCACAGATAAAGAAGTCCCTGGGTTAGTGCTAATGCAAGATCTGGCTTTCCTGAGTGGATTTCCACTGACATTCAAGGAAACAAATCAACTAAAAACAAAATTGCCAGAAAATCTTTCTTCTAAAATAAAACTGGTAAGAGCATAGGAAACAGAGCAATGAGTATAGCACATTTTCATTTAATGCATGACTCTTCTCTTGTGATCCATTTCATTATAGTAGAGCTGACAGTCATAAGCAAGAGGGTCTCTCTTCTGCCACAGTATTGTCATGAAGATGGCTCTTTCTTTACAGAAGATTCTTACTCTTTACTTTTTTTTTTTTTTTTAAAGATTTTATTTATTTATTTGACAGAGAGACACAGCGAGAGAGGGAACACAAGCAGGGGGAGTGGGAGAGGGAGAAGCAGGCTTCCCGCGGAGCGGGGAGCCCGATCGGGGCTCGATCCCAGGACCCTGGGATCATGATCTGAGCCGAAGGCAGACGCTTAATGACTGAGCCACCCAGGCGCCCCTTACTCTTTACTTTTTATTTGGGCAAAAATTTAAGAGTCTTATTTGGTTTGCTGGTTTCCCAGACAGAAACATGATTCATTTGTTTAACAAATGAGCTCCTACTGTGTGTCAGGTGCTGTTATACCTGCTGAGAATATAGCAGTGGACAAAACAGACAAAAGCCCTGAATGGAACTTACAGTGGAAGGAAACGGAAGCACAGGAGGGAGTGGGGGAAGTCATACATAAGTAAACACTTGGACTGCAACCTGCCTATTTATTAAGAGGCTTCACTCATAAAGGGAGTATGCTTCAGATATTTGCAATGGTTGATAATGTGAAACCTTTATTCATAAATAGCTAATTGAACCACTAATGTATTTGGGGATTTATACCTATTAACTCTTCACGCTTTGATGCCATTTGTTAGAGTTGACTTTGGAGGCTGCCCTGAGACATGCCTTTTCCTTAACATTTATTGTTTTCAGACCCACTTGCCCTATTGTATGGGTGTTCTTTCCTTTTGAGCTTATGTCAAGATACCTTTGGTTCTGTCAAACATTCCAGGTTGTAAAACGTGAATACTTTTCTCTTAGAACAGAAGGCATAAAGTTCTGGGCTCAGAATTTTTTAGGGTCTGGTTTTCTTGATTTTACAAGGAAATGTTCTTTAAATTCTGCCACAGTGTTCAGGTTCCTGACTCTTACTTCCTTCTATTCGTGTCATTTAACAATTTGGAGGTGAGAGGATGGAGATGGGTAGGCAGTGATGGGGAAGAGCAGTGTTTGTGGAGTTCTTATTTAGTTGCTCTCTTGAACATGTTTTTTAATACCCTGCCCCACCCCCAACATTCCCTTTAACTTGTTTCTTTCCATAAATATTTCACTGTTTTAAGATACACTATGTGACCATTGTAAGTGTGATGGTAATATGAATGACATTTTTTTCATATTTTCCTTAAGTTTTTTTTATGGTACTTGTAAATCTAGTAGTTTACAGCTAGATTGGGGTTGAATTATTTCTTATCTTCAGTTATTTAAAAATAGATACTGTATTCCTCCTTCCTCTAAGGAAGAGGAATTGAAAAAATTTGACATATAACACTGTAAATTTAAGGTGTACAACATGCTACTTTAAATACATTTATGTATTGTAATATGATTGCCATTGTAGCGGTATTTATCACATTACAAAATTATAGTACAGTATTATCTATATTCATTATACTGTGCATTAGATCCCTCTGGCTTACTTAGTACTCATTGCAAAGTTTGTGTTTTTAAAACGTCAGTCTTACTCCCCAAACCCTATCCCCATGGTAAATACCATTTTACTTTATGTTTTTTATGATTTTGACTTTTTTGGATTCCACTTGTGATATACAGTATTTGTCTTTCTGTGTCTGACTTTTCTCACTTAGTGTGATGTGCTAAGCCTAAGATCCATCTGTGTTGTAGCAAATGATAGGATGTCCTTTCTCATGGCTGAATAATATTCCATTGTGTATATATACTACATCTTTTTTATCTGTTTATCTGTTGATGGGCATTTAGGTTGTTACCATATCTTGGCTATTGGGAATAATGCTGTAGTAAACATGGGAGTGCAGATATTGCTTCGAAATCCTGTTTTCATTTCCTTTTGGTATATACCCAGAAGTGGAGTTGCTGGATTGTATGATAGATTTATGTGTAATTTTTTGAGGAGCCTCTATATTGTTTCCTATAGTGGTTGGACCAATTTATATCCCCACCAGTATTGTACAGGGGTTCCATTTTCTCCACAGCCAATGTTTATTTAGCTTCTTGGCTTCCAAGCTGTTGGTTCTAGAATTATGGACATGTGTGTCTGTACTTTGTTACCTGAAATTCCTTATGCAGAAAATTTTTTTTTTAAGATTTTTGTTTATTTGTCAGAGAGCACACACACAAGCAGGGGGAGCAGCAGAGGGAGAAGGAGAAGCAGACTCCCCGCTGAGCAGGGAGCCTAATGCAGGACTCGATCCCAGGACCTGGGGATCATGACCCGAGCCGAAGGCAGCCGCTTAAGCGACTGAGCCACCCAGGCGTCCCAAGAATGACATTCTTGAATGTATTTATATGATTCCAACTATAATATGTTTTTAAAGGAAAGAAGGTTCATGACACATCTCCATTCTCCAGTCAGGTTTGACTGCTCTTTGTCTGCTGCAGCTGCTCACCGGTGCTGATTGCTTTTGGTGTGTCTGTTGGTGGATGGCTGTGTGCTGCCAAAGAATGCCAATCCAAGTAGTGATTGACCCTTCAGCAAACTATTTTTGGGTGGTACAGAGTGTGGTGTACGCAGGTAGAGGTAGGGTGGGGTAATAACTTGATTTGGTCAAGCAGTACCCACAGGCTCTGTGCACGATGATACCCCCTTCTACCGTTATTCACCCGGCTGGAGATTTATTTGGATTCCCAGGCTTGTTTTTGTGGAGGCTAGCACCTCCTCAGAGGGTCAAGCTAATTATCCATAACTTTCATTGCACGTCATTTTCATGATGCCAACACCTACAATCAACTTCAGGGATTAGAACTTCTGGTTTTTGGAGGTTAGAGAGAAAATGAGAAAGGGGAAGAGAAGGGAAGTGTATCAGCATTTGAAGCTAATTCTTCAAGTGACTTTCTGTAGGTTCCTCTTCCTGGTTTTATTATGAATACCTTGAGAATAAAGTTTCCTGTCACTGGATTCCCAGTCCATTTAGAGTGTGAGCTTTTAGTAAATGTCTGTTGTGTGCCAGGGACTGTGCTAAGGATCACTGAGTGAATAAAGCATTTAAATAATTTTGGGGCATGATCACTTCCAAGTAAGTGTTTATACAAAGTGGGCTTTAGGTGTACTGGCACAAGGAAGGCTTTGCAGAATAGAAGGCATTTTAGCTGGGCCCTGAACACAGCAGCCATTCTCCCAGCAGAGAAGGGAGTGGGAAAGACCATTCCAACAAGAGGGAACAGCCTGAGCAAAGGGCTGGAGGCTTGCAAGTCAGTGGTTTCCAGAAAACCAAGGCAGCTGTTCCTGGAAGACAGCAACCAGGCAGGGATTTTGCTGGTGCTGAGACTGGGAAAAGAGATTGAGGCCAGATTGAGAAAGATCTGGTAAGGAGCCTGGACTTTATCCTGGAGGCAGGAGGCATCCTTAGGAGGAGCACTTGATCTGTTTCTAAGGAACATAGTAGCTGAAGGTATGGTGGTAGAGATTAAAAGATGAGGCTGGGCAGAAAACCAGTTCAGCCACTGCAGCCATAGCCCAGCAAGATGTTCAGGTTCAACAACTGTCTTGGCAGCGGTGCCAGTAATGAGAATGGTTCCAGAAACATCCATGAGAAATACTCAGCATGACCCTGTGACTTATTAGCTGTTGGGGAGAGGGAAGGAAAAATGAAAGGGGAAGTGGATGTTACTAGTGAAGATGGAAGTGATGGCTTAAACCACATTTGGAGCCTCAGTAGGAGAAGCAAGTTTTTTGGGAAGGAAACTCAGAGCTCAGTTTGGGGTGTGTTGTTGGAAGTGCTTTGTGGCATGTGGGAGGAAAGGGTTATTAGACACTGGACTTCAGGACCTCAACGGGCTGGACTTTTTTGCCCTCCCAGGGTCTTCCAGGAGGCCTTGGCCTAGGCCTGTGGCCTCCGAGCCAGCCAGTGCTCAGGTCTGCCCTGGAGACCCTGCCCGGGTATGAGCAACCCAGGACAGATATTGCCTGTTCACCTGTGTACCCCTAGTGATTACCGCAGGCTTGGTACTTAGGGGGCCACTCAAGAAATGCTATGGAAGGCATGAGCAAGAAGAAAGGCTGTGACTGAACACACCGCCATGTACCATGTCGTGGAATATAAAGGCAGTGTTTGAGCAGTGTGATTATTCCAAGGAAGTCATTTTGGTTTTTGGTATCATGGTCATATATATACTACAACTTTGCATTTATCATTCTGTTTAGAGCAAAACTAGAATCCCCTCACCCCCAGGAAGGGAAGTGGGGGTTGAAAATATTTTCATTTGCAAAATGATAGATTTGAATTCATAAAAACTTTTCTGTGGAGTATAGTCTTACAAATCAGTCTTCTATTGAAAGCTTTCTAGTTTGATCTGATTAATAACCCTTTAATTTATCTGTAGAATTGTGTGTGATGGACACAGAATTCACCTTTTGGGAAATCACATTATCCATTGGTCTTTATTTTAAGCTCATTCTAAATCATTCTGTATTTTCATTGATAGTGGGGTTTTCATACGGTTTTTGATTTTTGTTTTTGTTTACTTATTTAATATATGTTAGAGCACGTGGAAAAATCTTCCCAAAGCTCTCAGGTACGTTCTCACATTTAGTTTAATTCAATACTACTGGTTGCTAAGTGGGTGTGCAAAAGAGAAGACACGGGCTTGTCCTCAAGCTACCTAGAATTACGTTTTGGAGGCAGTATGTGTGCATATGAAGTATTCAAGTAGCAAAATAAGATAGTATGAGCTATCAAGGAGAGTAGTACAGACCTCCAAGTTGGCATTTAGAGGCAGGAAAGGTCTGTGTGGATCAGAGACATGGGGGAAGTTTCCAAAGAGGCTGCACAGATCCTTGAAGGCTGACCAGGGTGTTTGCTCCAGCAGGAAGGACAGTGCTGGTGGGATGGGAACAGCATATTGTCCTACCTGAACTTTGTCACCTCAAACCTCTGTTCAGGGCAAATTCAAGGTAACAATAAATTGTAGTAATAACTGTATTAATAATGCCCCTTTTAGTGGCTTCCCTGAAACTATCTGATGCATCTCCTCTTTTAAAGTATGGTACCCTTTGTTTTGGTTTTATTTCTAAAATAGACACTTCTGTAGATTAAAGCAACTCTGGAATTGATTTAAGTTTTATAAAATTCTTTTTTGAGTTGTCAAATTACTGGAATGATTTTTTCAGTTGTATTAGTGGGCATGTTTTTTCCCTAACCTTATGCTACCATGTATAGGTGTATCAATCCATTATACTAGATAATGCTATAGTAACAAATACCCCGAAATCTCTGGCTTAAAAGTAGCAGACCTTTATTTCTCAGTCATGTTACCTGTCTGTTGTGGGCCTGCAGTGGGTGGGTGTAGAAGCTGTTCTCTCTTTGAGAAACTTATAATTTAAAGAATTTAGATAAACTGAACAGCTGCCCTCATCAGCTCCAACTCCCTCTCCGAGCCCTTGTTGAACATCTCAGACCCACTCTCCTCTTCGCGCCCTGATTCCCCATCCTCCCCATCTCCGCCATCCACCCAAGAGGCCTCTCCCGCTGGTGATGTGGCTGCAGGATCCCCCTTGATGCCAGAGTTGGGCTCCCCACAAGAACCTGGGAAGTCCCTGCCACCTCCAGCCCCACTGGGCCTGCCTCCGCCCCAGGAATTTGGCCAGGGGAACCCATTTATGCTCTTTTTCTGCCTTGCCATCCTGCTGGAGCACCGTGACCACATCATGTGCAACCGGCTAGATTACAACGAGCTGGCCATGCACTTTGACCACTTTGTGCGAAAACACCACCTGGGGCCCGTCCTTCCCTGGGCCAAGGCTCTCTTCGCTGATTACCTGCAGTCAGAGCTGTGGGTCTCAGAGGAGCGGGCCAAGGCCACAACCCCATCTTGATCAGACTCCTTCCAGCCCACCAGATCTCTGGTTCTTTACCATGAGGGACTGACGTGAGACCCCAGCTCCCTGCCTGCCAGCCCTAGATCTGCTGGAGTGCAGGGTCCTTTCTCCCCAGGTCTGAGAGTATGGGGCTCTGCCTTGGCACTGCCCCATGGAGGCCATGGCCTCCTTTGTCAGTTTATGTTGTGTTATTTTTAACAACTGTACTTTGCACACATGAAGGTCACTGTGGTCTGTGTAAAAAAATAGAAAAAAAAATTTAGATAAACTTAAAATTTCATGTAAGAAGCTATATATGGAAGCAGCTGCCCAAGCTAATCCAGCCTTCAGCACTTACTGCACCCACTTTTCCTTACCACCTCCTGTCTCTCTTCTGCTGAAGTAAGGTGTCCAGGATTAGGGTGCCACCTAGTGGCTAGCAGAAGATACTTCTCCCCACCCTTTTCACCACTCACAACTTGGTTAATTATGGTGGCAGAAAAGCTTTTTCAACATATAAATATTCCCTTAAGCTCTTTACTTTTCATCTCTCTAGTCAGGAAAATGTCCGTGAAATTTCAAAATAGGTTTCCAGACGAAAATCAGTTTGTATAGAAGAGATTAAGATAAGGGTATTTGCCCAATAAAATTTAAAGTATTGAAGTACTACATTTATAAAAATTTAGTGATTTTTATATTTCAGGGAGCCCTCAGAGGTGCTGTGGGAGCCACTATGGGAGGGAGGGATGGAGCGGGGGAGGCTGGGGCGGGCAGTGAGACTCAGTAAATAGCCAGATAGAAGAATATCCGCCCTGTCTCCCACCTGTCCCCCAACATACTGAGGCAGGGTGACAGCAGCAGTGAGAGCTGACCTTCGGTGAGTGCTCAGTATATGCCAGGCGCTGTCAGGATGAAAGAAAGTAATCAGTCAGGAAGACAGTACACACCTGTGCCTGTGTGCACCCATACACTCACATGCACTTTGTGATAAGAAGGGGAAAAACGTAAATGAAATTCTAACTTGAATCTCTAGTTTTTGGCATGGGTAAACTCAGGAAAACTTTGAAAGATGAGGTAAATATAGTCAGGTAGCATATACAAGAGCTCAGAATGAGCCCATAATAATTTGCATTTGCTCTGCTTTATAAATTAAGAAACTGGCCCTGTTAGGAGAGTCAGTTCAGCAGAAGGGGTTCACTGTCCTAGATTAGTAGTTTTCAGTCCTCTCCCCCACCTTTTTAAGCTATGAAAGCCTCTTTTCATAGGAAATTGAATGATACAGAGTTAGAGCATGAAACAGATATGGTAGTGTGGTGGGAAAGCCTGTTTGTAAAACATGCTGATGTTTGTGATCATCTTAGACGGATGATTTCTTTGAAAGCTTTGCCCCAAAAGGTGCTTTTCCTAATGGGAACTGTTCAAGCAGCCCTGTCAAAGACACTCCTCTTAGGTGTGGGGCACAAAAGCTGTTTGGAGACCCTGCTAGCAGGCTTGCTCTCTACCAATCCCACAATGTTACATTGCAGGGTTTCCCCCAGTATAAGGAGATTGGTAATATTCTAGAAAAAAGGTCACAATTGGTTACCAGTTATGTTTTGTTTGAAAGCAGGACAATCGAAAACATTTGAGCCAGCACTGAAAATGGGGAGATTTCATAGAACACTTGGGGATTCTGGCCTCTTAGGAGATCTTGCTGCACTTGTCGATATTGAGTAGTGGCTGTGGCTTTTGGATGGGGCCTGAAATGTCCCATTTACCACAACTCCACCACTCCCTCTGTTTTACATACCTGGGTTCTTCCATTCATTTGGGAAGTGTGTCTGGCCTGTTTACATCTCCTTTTGGTGATCATAGGCTTACTAGTTGATAATCTACATAGAGAGCTAGAATTAATCCATAAACATACATAATATAGATTTTTTTATTATGTTAATCACCATACATTACATCAATTTTTGATGTAGTGTTCCATGATTCATTGTTTGCATATAACACCCAGTGCTCCATGCAGAACGTGCCCTCCTTAATACCCATCACCAGGCCAACCCATCCTCCCACCCCTCTCCCCTCTAGAACCCTCAGTTTGTTTTTCAGAGTCCATCATCTCTCATGGTTCACATACATAATATAGACTTAAGTATGTACTATACATTATATACATTTAAAGGTTAAAGATCAAACTGGGAATTTAGAGATGTCTCTTCTCGGAGGCTCAGTTTTTCTACATGTAACCCTTTTGTTATTTTACAGTTACAGTTATATTCAGAGGCCAGTGTAGCACTTCTAAAACTGAATAACCCCAAAGATTTCCAAGAACTGAACAAGCAGACAAAGAAGAACATGACCATTGATGGAAAAGAACTGACTATAAGTCCTGCATATTTATTATGGGACCTGAGTGCCATTAGCCAGGTAAGGGATGCAGAGATTCTTTCTAAACCCTGATCAAGGGTTTAGATTGTTAAGGATTTATTTATAAGTCATTATATTAGAAGAAGGAAGAAGACTTACAGAGAGATGAGTTGATCGGAACTTTTCTAATTTTCCAGTCATTGCCACTGGTTAATATTAACTGAAGTGACCTAGAATCAGATCCAAGAACCTCTCTTTTAAAAAGTGCAAAAGAAATGTTGGGTATTTATGTTGTTTTAAATATGCTGAGTGTTTTGCGTTTTTTGTAATGTTCAAATGTAGGACTCAGTCTGCCAGAGCACCCTGAAAGAAGATTGGGCAGAGGGGACAGCCAGGAGGAAAGGTGTGACTTAAGTGGTATTTTACATTTTCATGTGTGAAATGTTCTTCTCAGTCTAAGCAGGACGAAGATGTTTCTGCCAGCCGTTTTGAAGATAATGAAGAACTGAGATATTCACTGCGATCCATTGAGAGGCATGCTCCGTGGGTTCGGAATATTTTCATTGTCACCAATGGGCAGATTCCATCTTGGCTGAACCTTGATAACCCTCGAGTGACAATAGTCACACACCAGGTCCATGACTTTCCATATATCACAAGGCTTTGGTTTCCTTTTCTGTCCTTCACCTATCCCTCATTTCATTCCCCTTTACATCACCCTCCCCACCTCCATCCCCTTCGATTCTTCTACTCATCTCCCTTCCTTCCTTCCAAAACCGAAAACAAAATGAAATAATTCTCATCCACCCTCTTTCTCTCTTGCCTTTGTTATTGTTTTCTTAAAAGGATGTTTTTCGAAATTTGAGCCACTTGCCTACCTTTAGTTCACCTGCTATTGAAAGTCACATTCATCGCATCGAAGGGCTGTCCCAGAAGTTTATTTATCTGAACGACGATGTCATGTTTGGGAAGGATGTCTGGCCAGATGATTTTTATAGTCACTCCAAAGGTCAGAAGGTGAGTGCCTAAGAGGAAGGGATGCCTAGCTTAGAAGTCACTTAGGAGTTATAAACAGATCAGGAAAACAGTATACATACTACTATATATACAGTTTGGGTCAAATAAGCATTTTTTGAGTGCTGAGCTCAGAAGAGTTAACAATTTGGGAGGAAAAAAACTGCTCCTTAGTAGTTATTTGCTTCCCTACATTGTCAGACGTCTACCCAGAACCCACCTTCTATATTTTCTACTATGACAATAGCAGAGAAAGCAAAACCACTATGAAATACAAAATCATGGTTAGAACATCAGCACAATGGCCAAGATAAAAAGTGAGCTCAATTTTCTGCTTACAGACATGGATGAAATTTTATGTAAGGCAGCATTCTCATCGTGGCTTTGAGAGGCATGATGGAGAGTGGTTATGAGCACAGACCTAGGAGCCAACAGTTGAGGATGGTCCTGGGCAATGATTTGATGTGTGTTCCCTGTCTGCATAGTGGGGAAACTAGGAGTACTCCTGTGGCCCTGTTAGAAGGGTTCAGTGAAAAGTTGGAGAATTACCACCATAAACTTCTAAGTTACAGAAGCCTGCGACTGGAAATGCAAATTGTACAAAGCTACTTTTCCTTTTGCTGTTTATGCCATCCCAGTGTGCTCGTTCTCTCCTTCCCCTGTTCAGTTGCCTCCTTTGTGTTTGTAGGGCTGCCAAGGTGAGCTGTGGCTTGGCAGGGGAGACACACAAAATCAGTAACTAGGGATAGTGATTTCTGTGCCAGCAGGTGTGCCCTCGGTGGGAAGGCATGGGGGCCCAGGAGGTTGAAATCAGACCGGGCTAGAGAAGAATTCCCATCTGAATTGAAGTGAACTTTGAAGAACAAGTAAGAGTTAACTAGATAAAGAAAGACATTCCACATAGATGGAGCATGCAGAGGCATGGAGTGTATTTTTTTTAATTAAAAAGTTATGATGTACCAGGTCACTCATTTTGAAAAGCAGGCGAGTTCACAACTTAGAACACTGCTAATAATTTATCACAGGACCTTATGCACAGAGATAAGGATACTGAGGCTGCTTTTCTCAGCCATGAGACAAGATTATAGGTAAATACATCCAGGAATTAATGACAGTTGTCACAGAAAAGCAGTGAATATGTGGTATACTTTCTACCTGCTTTGGCATGCTTTTGTACTTAAGTCTGACGTGTTGCTGTTTTATTTCAAAATAGATTATAAACTAATCCATGAGTTGAGTTCTTGTCTGCTTTCCTTGAGTAATGAAAAAGAGTAAATGTGCTCCGTAAGAATCATCAACAGAGCAGGACTCTAAACTACTGTAGCAGACAATGTAAAATAGGCCACGTGGATGCAGTCAGCCAGCCCAGGGAGAATCGTAACCTTTACTGGAGGCTCAGTTTCTTTTTTTTTTAAAGGAATCCTAATTTGAGATTAAAAAGCGTCTTTTATTTTCTTTCTGGCTCTGTCATAGGTTTACTTGACATGGCCTGTGCCAAATTGTGCTGAGGGCTGCCCAGGTTCCTGGATTAAAGATGGCTACTGTGACAAAGCTTGTAATAATTCAGCCTGTGATTGGGATGGCGGTGACTGCTCTGGTAAGGATGTGCTCGCATGTAATTTATTTATGTTTATGGACTTTTTTTCCATTCTTAATCATCACTGAATAAGTACAGTAACTTAAACATTCCTCATGTATGAAAACAATACATACAGTAATCCAGAGATTCTGGAGGCAATGACTAGTGTCCCCATGTGGCTCAGTTTTTTCATATTCTTCCTTGTTGAGGGCATATTCCCAGGCTGACCCTGCACTTGAAAATACCTTTTATTATTTAAAATATGAAAATCAGGAATATCTTTAATTATGTAAACTCAAGAGCAAGAATCACTCTAACTGGTTCTTCTAGGAGCTCACGGCTGGTGGCTTTCAGCAGCAGCTTGCTGTCAGTGAGTAAAGAGAAATAAAGATCTTACCTCTTCAGCATCTCCGCTCTCTTTCTTACATCTCTTACCTGCATTTGTTGATAATAGCACGTTTTTACATTTATTGATTGCCTTTCAGTTTATAAAGCATTTAAATTTATAAAGCATTATCCATTAGCCACTTGAATTTCTTAGTGACCTAAGGAGGAGAGAGTATGTGTACAGATATTATCATTCCCATATTCCATATGCAGAAGCAGATTTGAAAAAGTGCTGAGTATTAGAAGAAACAAAAGTTATGTTCTGTCTGATGTACTTTTGAAAAATGTAAGCAGCCGCAGTGAGAGAACACAGACATGCCAAGATCCGTGCAGTCCAGAGACCTGTCCAGAGACATCAGCCCCTAATAGAACATTAGCATTTGATGATGAGGTCGGCACCCCATATTAGAACATGTTTTGGCAGTTCTGACAGGCTGCTCCACACACACCTCTACATGCCCCTGTGGGCAAGTTTATAGTTCAGGGTTGCACAGCTAGTAAGTGCCAAGGCCTGGTCATCCCATGCCCAGTCCTCTGTCAAGTGATGCTCCCTTTTTAGTTTGTTTTCTTCTTAAGGTACATGAAATTTTCTGGTAAACAATGGGGTGAACCTTTTCTGACCAAAATGCTGGCATCAATCTAGATAGCACTACTGAAAAAGAAGGAACTGTCCTTTTTCCAAGATGATAAGCACAGCAAGATTCTGTCTTCCTCCTCCCTCTACAGGTAACAGTGGTGGGAGTCGCTATGCTGCGGGAGGCGGAGGTACCGGCAGTATTGGAATTGGACAGCCCTGGCAGTTTGGCGGAGGACTAAATAGTGTCTCTTACTGTAATCAAGGGTGTGCGAATTCCTGGCTTGCTGATAAGTTCTGTGACCAAGCTTGCAATGTCTTGTCCTGTGGGTTTGATGCTGGTGACTGTGGACAAGGTATATTTAACACGTAAAAAGATATTTAGAATAAGGGGATCAAAGTCCTTGATAAGTAGAGGTAGGTTTGTATTGTTGTTACTTAAAGTAATTATTCTCTATGAATCCCTTGCCCATCCTTGCATCTAAACTAGCTGTAAGTGAAAAGAGAGGACACAGATCTTTAAAAAACAGTAGACACTAGAGCTGCATCTTTTCATGTTATTGCTCCAGTCTGACTTACTTTGTACTAGGCAGATATACTTTCGTTGAAAATATATGGCAAAGGTTTAATTTAGAAACAATAAAAAGAGACCAGTAATACACTAAGAATGGTTTAAATGCTGGATCTTGTTGATCACTTATCCCTGGAGGTCATTTTGGCAGATGGTTGTATTTTTTCAAATGGACACAAAGTTGAGAGTTGATCAGTGGAATTTGCCATATCTCTGTAGTGAGTTAGAGTCAGCATTCCACGTTGATAACAGTGATTGCTTCAGATAATAAAATGAGCCCCATACCAGCAGCTCTTATATTAGAATGTTTTATTCCTAAGTCAATTTAAAGTCATTCTTAGAAAGTGAAAACTCAAACCCTAAGAATTAAAGGAAAAGGAGGGGAAAATGCCTCATTTTTAAAGTCATGTTTGTGTTTTTTCCTCTAGATCATTTTCATGAATTGTATAAAGTAACTCTTCTCCCAAACCAGACTCACTATGTTATTCCAAAAGGTGAATGCCTGCCTTATTTCAGCTTTGCAGAAGTAGCCAAAAGAGGAATCGAAGGCGCCTATAGTGACAATCCAATAATTCGACATGCCTCTATTGCCAATAAGTGGAAAACCATCCACCTCATAATGCACAGTGGAATGAATGCAACCACAATACATTTTAATCTCACATTTCAAAATACAAACGACGAAGAGTTCAAAATCCAGATAACAGTAGAGGTTGACACAAGAGAGGAACCCAAAGTGAATTCTACGACCCAGAAGTCTTACCAAAATTTGGTTAGCCCCACAACACTTCTTCCAGAGGCGGAAATACTGTTTGAGGATATTCCTGAAGAAAAACGCTTTCCAAAATTCAAGAGACATGTTGTTAACACAACAGGAAGATTCCAAGTGGAGGTGAAAATTCCCCTGGTAAATATTTCACTCCTTCCCAAAGAGGCCCAGTTGAGTCTCAGTAACTTGGATTTGCAACTAGAACGTGGAGACATCACTGTGAAAGGATACAACCTGTCCAAGTCAGCCTTGCTGAGATCATTTCTGAGTAACTTACCAGATACTGAAGTAAAAATAAATCAAGCTGTAATAAGAGATGAAAGAAATGACAGTGTAGAGGCCCCACTGGAAAAACAGGTTCACAAAAGCATCTTGCCGAATAGCTTGGGAACATCTGAAAGATTACAGAGGTCGACTTTTCCAGCAGTGACAATGAAAGTGAATGGTCACTACCAGAGTCAGAATCCACCCCCGGACTTAGAAATCGAAGAAAAATTTAAATCTGAAATTCTGACCCAAAAAGTAAGAGGCGGAAGCATGTCAACAGAAAAACTCTCATCTTGGATTGTTCCACTGGAAAAGCAGATTACAAAAGAAAAGAAAATCACAGGGAAAGAACAAGAGAAAAACAGAATGGAGGAAAATGCAAAAAACTACATAGATAATAATGAAGTACTACCTGGAAGAAAACTGCAGCATTATACAGACAGTTACCTGGGCTTTTTGCCATGGGAGAAAAAGAAGTATTTCCAAGATCTTCTTGATGTAAGTTACATCCAGCTTTATTCTTTCCCATGCTCTGGGAAAATAAATAACCTTATAAGTAAGTGATAATTATATAATAATAGGTACCATTTATTCAGGACTTTCTGTGTCAGTCATTAAACTAAATGCTTTTTCTTACATGGTTTATTGCCCTAATACCCCTAACAAAAATACCTTATAAGGTTATCTACTATCATGATCCCCATGTCACAGTTTAGGAAACAGCCTTAGTGTGAATGAGTAAGGGAGTTAGACCGGGGCATGCCCTGAGTAAGTAATAGAACAGGAGTGGTATCTTATCTTCACTTGGCATGTTGTGATTTCAAAAAATGCTTTTGCATATGCTGTGTGAGTCAGATCTGATTATTTTTCCAACTTTACTGATGAAAAAAACCCCAGGGTGCAAATAACTTAATTAGCTTCCAGTGTGAGCCAAGCCTCAGGGTTCAGGTGCTCAGTGACGCTCCTGTACCACGGTCTCCCTGGCGCCGTGGTGTCATCTGTACGTGTGCCAGGGGCTATCACTGTGTTCACTGCAGGGAGCACTATTAGAACATAGCTTTTGGAAACTCAAAGGGCAAGCTGGGAGGACAGATTTGTGGGTAAATAATTGTAGCAACGTGATAGGTGTCTCCTGAGGTATGAGCAGAGTCCAAAAGGAAAATTTCTTAACTTTGCCTAGGGGTACTGGGGAAGGCATCCATGAAGAAGTATCCTGTGAGCTGACCTTTGAAGGGTTTGTAGGAGTTGACAGACCAAGAAAAACCCTGTGGTTGAGGCTGGATCATGAACAGAGTGCAGCCATGAGTAGGTGTCAGGCTGGGAAAAAAGAGGTTGATGAGGGGAACTTACTTATTGCATTGTCTTTGGAAAGTATCTTATCCCTGATACAGTAGTCATTTACTAAGTGTTGAGTGAGGGATTGCAGAGTTCTTGCCTGTGATGATTTCCTCTCTTCCCCCTTTCATTACTTACTTTAAATTACAAAAGTATTATAGACTAGTGGCAAAAATTGCAAGCAATCCAGAAAATATACAATAAAAAAGGAAAAGATCTCCCTCCTTCCTTCCTTCATCTTCCTACTTGAAATAATCACTATGAATATAGTTTGGTGGGTATTTTTCCAGTATTTTTATATAGTTATGCAAACATACAAACTATATAAATATGTGTTTTGCAACAGGTAAACTGCACTATACATATTGCTCTGTGGTTGCCTCTTGATCTGGTAGTATGTAAGCAAACCCATGCTAGTGTTACTGTGTTTTTTAAGAGCTTGTTTGTTTTGCAATTACAAATAGTGTTGCAATAAATATTCCTGTACATATAGCTTACTCTTGAGAAGTTTTTACTTCTGTAGGTAGAATTGCTAGGTTAAAGTTAAATTTAACTGTGTCCTTCTAGAATGCCATACCACTTCATACTTACACAGTGTGTAAGAGTGCTTGTTTCTCCACAGGCTAATCAACAATAGTATCAATCTATATTTTTTCACCAGATTGAGAAGCAAAAATATTTCATCTTTGTAAAGTGTGTTCATATATTCTGCTAATATTCTTTGCCCATTCACTCAGTTTTGCCTCTTACTGGTTTTGACAGGGTTCTTTACATTTTATAATATTAACACTATTTTTTGGTCCTTGTTCAGAACTCAAGTGCTTACTGCTTTGATGTCACCAGTAGAAATAACTTGAAATTGAAAGTGCTATCAAATTAATTAATTTATTTTTATTTTTAAAGTAAGCTCCGATGCGGGGCCTGAACTTAACAACCCTGAGATCAAGATCAAGAGTCTGCTGTTCAACCAGTTGAACCACCCAGGCGCCCCTCTATCAAACTTTTTAATTTTCTAAATATTGCATTGAATTGGCTATGAAATTTCATGCTCGGTGACTAGTGTTTGAAGAATACCCTATAAATAGACCTCCATTACACAACTGTTGTTCACAAGCCTGTGTTGGTGATCCTTTCACTGAAGTCCAGTTTAGTCCTGCTCTTAGGATTCTTAAAGTGACCCGTTAGTGCTCATTTCATTTGCCACAGTTAGTGGCTAGTTATATAAACTAGTACTTATTTCTTGTTAACCAAGTACACTTGTGCACTAAACATAATGCCGTGTTACAGGAAGAAGAGTCACTTAAGACACAACTGGCATACTACACTGATAGCAAACACACCGGAAGGCAACTGAAAGATACATTTGCAGATTCCCTGCGATACGTAAATAAAATTCTAAACAGCAAGTTTGGATTCACATCTCGGAAAGTCCCTGCACACATGCCTCACATGATTGACCGAATCGTTATGCAAGAACTTCAAGATATGTAAGTCTTGCTTATTGTTTGAGTTGCTTGCACGTGCTCGGAGCTGTCTGCTTAAAATGGCCATCTTTGCTGTGCTTGATGTAAGGCTCTAACACTTGGCAACTGGTATGTTGAAGGTATCAGCTAAGTAAGTGGGAAAGAAAAAGATTCTAACTCCACAAATGTTGGAATACATTTGAATGTAGATTAATGTCTGTATTTTAAATATCCGGAGCTCACTATATGTTTGGACAGGTTCCCTGAAGAATTTGACAAGACGTCATTTCACAAAGTGCGCCATTCTGAGGATATGCAGTTTGCCTTTTCGTATTTTTATTATCTCATGAGTGCCGTTCAGCCACTGAATATATCTCAAGTTTTTGATGAAGTTGATACAGACCAATCTGGTGTCTTGTCTGACAGAGAAATCCGAACACTGGCTACCAGAATTCATGACCTGCCTTTAAGTTTGCAGGTGTTGTATTTTTTTTCTCCTAAACCTTCTCTTTCACATATTTCATTGTAATGCAAGTAAAAGTAATTCTTAATATTTAATGGAGGTATTCACAACTAGTCCATTTTTAGTGCCAGAATTAAAACCACATTTGAGGTTCATATTTTATGAGATTACATTTAAGTAGGCATTGCTATTGTATTATCTGGAGAAGAGCCAGACCATCCCTGCATATAAGATTCTCATGACAGGTTCATTCAGGAGCTTCAGGTGGCCCACTGGAGCTGTGTCTCAGCCAGGCCTGGGTTGTTGCACAACCTTGGTCACAGCATCCTGTAGTCCCAGGAGTAGACTAATTAATGGAGAGTGCCAAGATAAATCTAACTGCAGGACCTCCCATCTGGGGATCCCCCTGACCATCTTGTGTAATAGTGCCTCATAGTCCAATATGTTCTACTTCGAGATGAAGATGAAATATTTGTGTTTGTATTATCTCATTCGGTTCTTTTTGGGGTGTTTTTATTTTAAGAATCATATAGTCAAACTCCCTTTGAAGATAGCATTTAAAGAAATTTTGGAGACTTTTACATAATTTTTATTTTTAAAACCACAGTTACTACTTACACATATAAGGTTTATCCTTTTATTTTGCTTTGTTAGGATTTAACAGGTTTGGAACACATGCTAATAAATTGCTCAAAAATGCTCCCTGCTAATATCACTCGGCTGAACAGTGTTCCACCAACTCAGGAAGCATACTATGATCCCAATCTGGTAAGTGGCATGAGTTCCTTTGTGTAAAAAGGAAGTATATCCTTATCAGGTATTATTTATACCGGTTTTGTACAGCATTTCAAACAGTAGAAGCAGGTTCTATATTTATATCTTTGGTAGACAGCAGAAGTCCAGATAATCCAGAATCATTTTTATCTTTTCTTTTCTCCTGTCTAGTGAATGTTAAGCTAATATTGAGATTAGTTGCTAATATTCTATAACCAGACATCTGTTCACTGAGGATAGCAGAGGACAGCCAATGAGAATACTTCAGAGAGTTCTGCTGGTGGCACGGCCTATGTACCCTCTTACTCCAGACTTCTCTTTCCCCCCATCTGTACTTCCGTATCTGTCCTTCACTGTCTTTTCTCTTCTCCTTTTGTATCTTTCTTATAAACTTTGGTTCCTAGTAAGACTTTACAGTTACCAAGCCCCTGCATTTACGTAGAACTGCAGTGTGTTCTTTCCTAAGGAAGGTGATTTACACATAGAAAACAGTTATTCTTCTTGCCGTTATAGGCATGATGAAAGATTATTGAGATTTTAGTTTTCTTTTGAAATGCATACATTTTCCTTCATTAGCAAAATATTTTAGTATTTGCCAGATGTCTGGCATGAGATTTAGAATCAGCAAATATCCTTTGTTAAGAATTAAGTAAAGGCTTCTTGCTAATGGTAGTAAGTTAGTTTTGAGGCTCATACAAATAAACTACTTGGAGCATGAGTACTAGTTATACTAACAACATTAGTTAACATGACTCGAGTGAACTCTTAGCAAGGTGTTGGCTTCATTACTGTAATTAACTATGATTATACCTACAATAAAGTATTTCCTAATTAGATTAAGAATGACAAGTTAGCTTATGAGTATGACATAGACTAGTTCATTACAATTTGTGTTAGAAATTTATTTTCTTTCTGAAAAAAATTCTACCAGTAACTTTTGAGACTATTTTGACAGTGTAATGTGTGATTAAAATAAAAATTTATTTACAAAAACAGGCAATTAGCCTGCAGGCCATACCATGCCAATTTGATTTTTTCAAATACTGCATTAAAGTATTTGTCTTGATCACGGATTCTTTGGTCCCCCCTTAAATTTTGCACAGAGGTCAGTGCTTCACCTTTCCTACCCTGGTCTTGGCCTGATGCAATGTTTGTATTTTCTCATAGCCACCAGTCACTAAGAGTCTAGTAACCAACTGTAAACCAGTAACTGATAAAATCCACAAAGCATATAAGGACAAAAACAAATATAGGTAAGTAGTACATACATTTTCTCTGTTTAGTTTAAGAATAATTGTAGGAGTCTGGCATTTTCATAATTTTACAATAGTTTATCTCTTAAGCCTTCTTTTAAAATTTATGTGAGATTGTTTTCTTTAGTAATACCAAAAGAGTAAGTCATTCTCAGGATATTGACTGTTAAAGTTTTATAAAATACTTTTCTTATTGAAATTCTGTTTTTATTTCCACATAAATATTTACACTCCTTAAATATGTTTTGATAATTAGGTTTGAAATCATGGGAGAAGAAGAAATTGCTTTTAAAATGATTCGTACCAACGTTTCTCATGTGGTTGGCCAGTTGGATGATATAAGAAAAAACCCCAGGTACTTTTTTCTTAACCAATAAACTACTTTTTTGAGTACTTTTAGGTTCACAGCAAAAATGAACAGAAAATAGAATTCCCATAACTTTAAAAAATGATTTTTTTTTTTTAAGATTTTATTTATTTGAGAGAGCGCGCGAGCGCACCAGCCAGTGGGGGAGGGGGAGAGGCAGAGGGAGAAGCAGACTCCCCGCTGAGTAGGGAGCCCGATGTAGGGCTCGATCCCAGGGTCCCGGGATCATGACCTGAGCTGAAGGCTGACACTTAACTGACTGAGCCACCCAGGCACCCCAAAAAATGATCTTTAATCATGCAAATAAACATGAAAAAAGGCAGTGAGACTCAAAAGAAGGAAGTGGCTTATTTTGTTTGGAGCAGGTGGAATGCCTAGTGGTGAGGTAGTGTTTGAGCTAGAGATAGGAGTTGTGAGTTTAGATAGGGTTCCCCTATGCACAGGGACTAGCACAGACTTCTAAGAATCTGGTGACATGAGCTGTTCAGTGAGGCCAAGTGGTGGACTCCATCACAGGGAGTGGGGCCAGATAGCTGGGATTCTCATAGCATTTCTAAGAAGATGCTTCCAGAAAAGTTGTTTTGGTGGTTAGACTTTGCAATTCAAAGTTCAGATTAGCTTCTCAGGAAAAAAAAATGCTCTCACAAATGTGAAAAGTGATCCCAGCCTTGGGACTGAATAAATGTTCAGGTTTATGTAAGTCTTGAAAACTTCCAGCCTAGTCCCCTAACAGTTGCCTTGGATAGTTTGATAAAATTAGTCAAAATCTGCATTTTTGAGTTTTGAACTTTAGTGGGAAAATGATATTTCATCAGTTTCCTGGAAAAAAAGACCTTGGCATGTAAAAATTGAATGTTTTTCATCTGAGTCTTTTAAAGATTTTTAAAAATTTTATTTATTTGAGAGAGAGAGAAAGCAAGACAGAGAGCACGAGCAGGGTGAGGGGCAGAGGTAGAAGCAGACTCCCTGCTGAGTAGGGAGCCCCATGCGGAGCTCGATCCTGGGACTCTGGGATAGGGACCTGAACCAAAGACAGATGCTTAACCGACTGAGCCACTCAGGCACCCCTCATCTGAGTCTTTAAATGCTTTTGTAAGTCTTCAGTTTCACCTCATTTAAATTATGATTTTAATTATAAATGAGCAGAGATGTAAAATTTCTAGACAGGTAGAGCCATGGTATTTTTTTCTAAAAATATCATTCCTGTTGTGGCGGTGGGGGGGGGGCAGAAATTGGAAATTTAAGATAAATGGAAACATCTTTAATGCTTATTTAGTGTATTCAGTAAAATACTTTATTTCCTATAAAATAACAACTATTTCCCACAAGCCAAGTAAACAGTAAGCCATTATGATTAACCTTTTTTTTTTTAAGATTTTATTTATTTGTCAGAGAGAGCGCACAAGAAGAGGGAGTGGCAGGCAGAGGGAGAAGCAGGCTTCCTGCCAAGCAGGGAGCCCGATGTGGGACTCGATCCCAGGACCCTGGGATCATGACCTGAGCTGAAGGCAGACGCTTAACCAACTGAGCCACCCAGGCGTCCCAGGCATTATGATTAATAATCACTCAGGTTGTAGGTCTTTGTATACCTGCTGTTCCCTATGACTGGAATGCCCTGCCCTAATTTTTTAAAATAACTTTAAAACCAATTTCAGGACTTGCTTTTTGCTTCCCCATTTTGTTGATGTGCCCTCCCAGTCATTTTGTTATATGTAGGAATAGCATGTGAGAATTTATAGTTTTCAGTTGTGCCTTATACCTTTATGTCTTTGTGCCAGTTTGAAAGTTGTGGGGTGAGAGAATTCATAGACCTTCATGGTACTTAAATGGACAGGGACTTACTAAAAGGACACATGGTAAGCCAGGCTTAGTATCTGCCAGGCCCAGATATCTCCTGTGACCTCAAACAGATCTTAATTTTTAACTCTTGTTTTACTTTTATGGGTGCTCATTTTAAGTCAGGAGTGGAAAACCAATGTTGTGACTAAAGCTTTAAGGACAGGTCTGCCCCCATTAACAAGGAGTCTGGACTAGGCAGAATCCAGACTTTGCTTTTCCCTCAGGCCTATTCCTCTCTGCTGCCCTCCTGCTTTTGTTGGCTTCTTCTTCAGGCTGGAGATAGTTCTAGATGTCCCTGCAGATGGAGCTATGCTCTGAGACAAAGGGATTGCCCCTTTGTATGTACGGTGTGCTGTCCCCCGATTCTTTCTTTTTCTTTTTTTTTTTTTTTTTAAGATTTTATTTATTTGAGACAGAAGAGAGCTCGTAGGAGGGGTGGGGGGTGCAGAGGGACAAGTATACTCCCCACTGAGCACGGACCCCCAACCCCACGAGGGGCTCCATCCCATGACCCTGAGATCATGACCTGACCAGAAATCAAGAGTCGGACACTTAACCAACTGAGCCACCCAGGTGCTCCTGTCCCCCCATTCTTACATCAGTTACTGTGAAGAGGATTCACATACACAGTCAGAAGCTGTCTCTGGGGTGGAGTGGGCTTGCCTCCCATTGAGTCAGCTCTTGGGGAGAGAAATACTGAGCAAAATGCGAATTCTCTCTGGAAGAAACGGGGTGAAACCCTGCTAGGCACCCAGCAGGGTCTAATTTAGCTATTGTCCACACACACCCTTTGTCTCATGCATCTACTTTCTTCTCTAATTTTTCCCAACGTTATGAAAAATTTTGAAGATACAGAAAAATTGAAAAAAATAGTACAATAAATCCCATAAAACCCCAGATTTTAAAATGTCAGTGTTTGATCATATTTGCTTGATTTACTTACACACACACACACACACACACACACGGGTTTTGTTTTCATTATTTTGTTGTTGTTGTTTGCCGAACCATTTGAAAATTAGTTCCAGACATCCATACATTTTACCCCTAATTATTCTAGTACATATCTTCTAAAACAAAATCATCCTCCTTTATACTGAAGACAGTTAACACATACCTGAGAACCTTAACATTGATTAATACCATCTAACAGATAATCTATATTCAAATTTCCCTAGTTGCCTCCAAATGCCCTTTGTAGCTTTTTTTTTTTTTTTTAAATGCAGGATACAGTCAAGGCTCATGCATTCTATTTGGTTGCTATATCTCTTTAGTATCCTTTAATTTAAAGCAGTCCCCAAGTTTAGAGAGTAGAGAGGATAATGAATTTTCACCCATCACTCATCTTCAATAAGAAGTGATTTAAAATGGTTGTTCTTTCATCTAAACACATCCACTCCTTTACTACCACTTCCTGTTTATTTTTATGTAAACCTTGGACATTGTATCATTTTTATCTCCAGATTTTTAAAATATATTTCTCTAAATTATAACAACTCTTTTAAAATAACCACCATATCATTATTTATTCCTTAACATGATAAACCATCTGGTCAATGTACACGTTTCCCCAGTTGTCTTTTCTAAACATTTATGTTTTTTAAGTTGATTGGTTTGAAGTGGTATCAAGTAAATTCACTGCAGTTACGTCTATCTATAGGTTTTCCCTCAACCTCCCTTTAACCATATAATTTTGTTATGTGTATGAAGAAATTAAATTATATATTCTGTATATTCCCTATACTTTGGACTACTTTGATTGTGTCTCAGTTGTTTAACATGTTCCCATGTCTATTTCCTATAAATTGGTAGTTGGATCTGAGGGCTTTATTAGATTTAAGTTTGTTGAGTTTTTGTCTGTCTGTTTTAAATTTTAGCCATGGGGCGCCTGGGTGGCTCAGATGGTTAAGCGTCTGCCTTCGGCTCAGGTCATGATCCCAGGGTCCTGGGATCAAGTCCCGCATCGGGCTCCCTGCTCCTTGGGAGCCTGCTTCTCCCTCTGTTTCTCTCTCTCTCTATCATGAATAAATAAAATCTTTAAAAAAATAAAAAAATAAAAAAAATAAATTTTAGCCATGTACTTCAAAAGTGGTGTTAGCCCTGCCTACTGTTTTAATGGGCCCTCAGTTCAGTGACTTTGCCTTGAAGGGAACTTGAAACAGTAGGGAAGCATGACTGTCATCTGCTTTTTGCCAGAACTCTAGCACCTTGGTTGGAGACATATTAAAGAAAAGTCATCAAACTCATAGAATTTATAGCTGTAAGGCACCATCTTTATCTCACTTATCTACATCACTATTCTTAGTAATATAATAGAACTTGGTTTTAGGTGTTTATCAATTTCTCCCCTGGCTGCCAGCAAAATACTCTAGTCAGTGAACTGCATTTATTAAACTCTTAACTGGGGACATGCTAAACAGAAATCATTAGTTTATTCCAACAGCTAGAAGGCACTTTTAAGATTATCTTCCCTAGTTCTCTTTGCTTTACAGGTGAGAAAAATCCAAAGAAAAATTTTACAGAACATTCTTTCCCCAGAGAATCATATCAGCAAATATAACAACTTGGAACATGAGCCCATTTAAAATATATTTGGAATCTACATTTCTTGTTTATTGGGTCAAGATCATTTTCATGATAACCAATAACCCTGGATCTCTATTTTTCTAGGAAGTTTGTTTGCCTGAATGACAACATAGACCACAATCATAAAGATGCCCAGACAGTGAAAGCTGTTCTCAGGGACTTCTATGAATCCATGTTCCCCATACCATCCCAGTTTGAGCTGCCAAGAGAATATCGAAACCGTTTCCTTCACATGCATGAGCTGCAGGAGTGGTAAGGTCTCATGTTCACGTGTGTGTGTGTTTAAAAGTGATGAAATTCCTTTAATGTGTTATTTAATAATTACTTTGTAAAAATACACTTAGAAGTTTTTATTGCGCTTATTGGCCAAGCACATCCATTGAGTCTCATTCACTGCCATCAGAATAGCTACCTTGTTTCTTGAGTACCTGTTATATATATGGCCGGAGAACATGGTAACAGAAGCTGCATGATTTGCTCAAGTGGTAAATCCAGCCTGATTTCCAGCCTTCCCTATGTTCCACTGTAATCCAAAGCTGCTTTATAGTGTTTCCTTCATGTCTTATTTTACTACTATTTACCCCATGCCAGGTGCTGGGAATATACAGATGAAAGGAGTATGGTACCCGGCTCTGAGGCACTCAAGTCTCTTCAGAGAAACAGGCTGCAGGCAAACAGTTATGATATCAAGTGCTCTGGCAGGGTTTACTGCTACTGGAGTATGAATGAGGGAGCAGCTAATTCTATTAGGGGAAGGCAACATTTGGACTTGGTTTTGAATTATGAAAAGGGCTTTTCCAGGTAGGAAAGAGCATTCCTGGTAGAAGAAATGGCATGTACAAGGCACAGGGGTGTAAAAGAGAGTGTGTGGAGAAAGGAGAGATTGTGAAGGGCTGTATCTGAATTAGACTTTTTTCTTTAGAGAATGGGGTTCCCCAAGAGAAATTTTTTTTTAGATGTTTGTAGTGATCAGACTTCATGATTTGGAAAGATAACTAACAGTATGGAATTGGACTGGTGAGACAGTGATGTCTGGTAACTGGAGGCAAGGGAGACAAGTACTAAGCATTTCAGTAGCTCTGAAACGGTGTGAGCCAAGGACACAGATCAGGGAATAAAGAGAAAGCAGTAGACAGAACTGGGAGAGACTGTAGAGAGGAAATTAACAACCTTGGCAACTAGAACTCTTTGGTGTCTTGGAGTTGGGTAAATGAGCCAATTAACATTTATATTGCTAATAGCTATGTATTTTTATTTTCAGAAGGAGTTATTACTAAATTGTGGGTGTTATCTTCTAGAAATGGTTTCTCATCATTTTCACTTTCCTTTAGCTCAGAGGAAAAAGATCTTTGGGTGGTTTCAAGTGTTAACTCCCCAATTCCAGTTTGTGACTAAATTTATCTTCAAGGGCCCGACTGAATAAGAAAGGAGTGGGCTTAAGAGTAGTTTGAGAGGACTTTGATTTCTGTGTTATACAAATAAGATAAATCAGGTGTAACTCCCTGACTGGGGTGGGGGGGGGGCTTCATTTTCTTCATCCTGCTCAGCTTCTGTGCCCTCTCTCACTGCTGGGCCACCACCACCACCCTATCTTCCAGAAATTTTACTTTTTCTCTTTCCTTTCATGACACTGTGCTTGAGTCCCCTGTCACCTTTCTCTGGTTTCCTAATAGGCTTTCTTCCTGTTTCCCTTCCTTGGGTATAACACTTTCTACACTGCACAGCAGTCTGTCTGGTGTGCTGGTCTCTCCTGATAAGACTGTAAGCCCTCTTCAGGGGCAGAGATGGTGTCTTACTCTTCTCTGAGTCCACAGTGCCTTTCTAGCACATAGTAGGTGCTCAGTGGATGAAGGGCTGAGGGAACCTCCAACTATTAAAAGTTTCTCTGGTTGCTGGGACAGCTTAGCTGTATTACAGCCTGTGGCTTCTTAGCTCTTTAAATTACACATCGATTCTGAATGACACCATAGACATTAGAACTAACTATGCTGGTTGTGATCCTATTAAGAGACATAGGAAATTCAGGAGGAAAATAGAGGTACCATTATCAATATGGGACTTGAAGTAGAGACATCCACTACAGGACAAGCTGTAAATGAGAATCTGGAATTCAGCACAGAGGCCTGAATTGACAGTTATTAGAATATCTTCCAAGCCTTATGTTAAGCATATATTTAGTCTTCATAATAAATTATTTTCACATTACAGATGAGGAAACTGCTCTACTGCCTCTAACCCCAATATCCTATCTTCAAGTCCAGTTGATTCTACTCTTAGGTTATCTCTTCTGTTGCTTGTTTTCTTTCATTCTCATTGGCCTTCATTATGTTTTCATACCCAGACTAACACGACTGCCTGCCTGGTCACCTGACATGCATCCTTCAGATGGCCACCATTTTTACCCCATTTGTCACACACACACCCACACCTGCCATTTCATATACTTTCCCACTAGAGTATTATGTCCAAACCCTATTGCATATTTTTCCAGAATACCTGCAGTTCATGCCCACCTGCCTTGCCATGGCTTTAGCTCTCTCCCTGATGCTCCTAGGCCAGACTTCAGTTCTGCAGGACTCAGCTTGCTCCTCTGACTCTTTGCTGATGCTCACTGCCTTACTCAGCTAAATGCTTTCATTTAAGGTCCCCCATCCCGCTTCAAGGCTTAAATGAAATGTTACCAAATCTGACGTGCTTTCCTCATTTCTCTGTTTTTCCACAAGACTTTGCTTTTGATAGTACATTTTTTGGTCCATCTTGTGTGATGGCTAGTCATCTGCATGTCATTAACTTCCCAGGCTTATACACACTTTAGAGCAAGAACTTTTTTTTAAAGATTTTTATTTATTTATTTGACAGAGAGAGACACAGTGAGAGAGGGAACACAAGCAGGGGGAGCGGCAGGGGGAGAAGCAGGCTTCCGGCTGAGCAGGGAGCCCGATACGGGGCTTGATCCCAGGACCCTGGGATCACGACCTGAGCCGAAGGCAGACGCTTAATGACTGAGCCACCCAGGCACCCCTAGAGCAAGAACTTCTTGTTCATTGTCTGTATCCACAGGAAGTGTTGATTAAGTGACTGTGAAGAAATGGATATGAATGAAAGTGTACTTTTGTTTAAATGCTAAAAGTAATTTTCTTTTGAAGTCCTCTCTGCCTGGGTAACTTTTACAATTCAAATATAATATTTACTATGACATAATGAAAAATCTGATCTCATGTTGGAAATGTACATTGTATGAACATTTTCAAATTGCCTCCAGACAGTGTTTTTGTGTTTCACGACTTTTTGCTAAACTAGTATATAAATAATTCTAATATAGTAGAACTATGCACAGAATTTACATATTTGCTTTCTTCTTTCTCTGAACAGGAGAGCATATCGAGACAAATTGAAGTTTTGGACTCACTGTGTACTGGCAACATTGATTATGTTTACTATATTCTCATTTTTTGCTGAACAGGTAAGTCTTAAATATTTTATGTGGGGATCAAACATTATTTTTTAGTATAAGAGTATCTGATTCTTTAGAAAGTGATATAAATTCACAAGAAAATTTTAATTTCTTCTTTTGACTTCTAACTCAGGTGTCGATATGTCAAACATATTTCATAATGTTCAGGCAGCAAACATAATAGTCTTTTATTCATTAATCTTCTAGATGCACTACCAGTATTCTTTTTACCTGGAACTCAGTAGGTTAACTTGTAGATGTCAAGCTAAAACTGAAAATCTCTTTGGAAGTATTTCCAACCAAAAACCCACCTAGAATCCTCATCTGATACTGATTTTGTATGGGTTTTCAATTTTTCTTTTCTTGTAACATTTCTAAAAGTGACTGCAGTGGCTTTATCTTCAGACCTCCTACTCTTCTGTGGACAGTGCCCATTGTGCTCACATTTCTCCCAATTACATTTCCTTTGAGTTGCTGGAATTTCTCTCCATGCAGGCACATAAACACAACCTCCTTCAGATAAAGTCCCAGAAGTAGAAGGGAGGTTTGTGAGGTAAAAAGAAAAGAATCAGAGAATCCTTATTTGGTGTAGGCATGAAATGGTCTGAAGAGAAAGGGAACGGTGTCTGGGCTGACCTGACTTAGTGGGGCAAGCAAACCTCACCTCAGCCTCCATTTGAGGTGACTGTTGAGTGGAGCCTTTTTAGCTGTCAGTTATGGGAAACTTGCACTGAGTTTACTTAAACTGAGAAGGAGGAAGAGGCTGAAGTATTGAGAACTTTAGAATAAACAGTGCCTGGGCTTCCTGCCATAATGGAAGGAAATAAGAAAATGGGAGATTGGGCAGGCAGGCAGGACTGCAATTTAATCTTCATCCACTTCCCAGGGAATATCAGTCTTCTTCTTATTGCCATTATTCCTGGCTGGTAAAACTGCCCCTGCTCTAGAACAGAGGTCCACTGAGGAACTAGGAGTCAGCAGTGTGCTGGCCTGCAACGGGGAGAAAAGGCACTCTGGCTGAAGGGAGCAGCAGGTGGCAGTGGGAAGGAACAGGAGGGCCAGTCTTTTATCTGTGTCATTTATACCAGTAGAGAACAGGGAACCAGAGAGGCAAGGAAGGAGAAAAGAAGGGAAGAATAAATCCTCTCTTCTCTCTGTCCCGTTGCTCTTTACCTACTTGAATCAAATTCCTTAACCTCTACCATGCTTGCAACAAACCAGCCAACACTGCCTCTTCCTCTGCCCCAGAGTCCCAGCTCATCACTGAAACCACGGTGGCCTGTACTTGGGCAAAGCCCTGCTTCCACCCTGAGATGGAGTAGACAGTATGATCCCAAACTGAAACCATAAAGAACATATTTGTTTTTCTCACTGATGCTTTATTATAATGGCAGGCAGGTTTCCTATTTCAGATGTTTCATGGATAAACCGTTTCTTTGAGAAAGAAGTGTTTGTCCAAGTTCTAAGCTAGTAATTATAAAGTAACTTTTTGCATGACAACCCATTTCATAAATTAGGTATTACCTGTATTTTCAAATGATTATTGCTATGTTTAAAGATAGGGTAGAAGTGGTGATAGGATGTTAATACGGGTTTTTGTTTGGGGCGCCTGGGTGGCTCAGATGGTTAAGCATCTGCCTTCGGCTCAGGTCATGATCCTAGGGTCCTGGGATCGAGTCCCGCATCGGGCTCCCTGCTAGGCGGGGAGCCTGCTTCTCCCTCTGCCTCTGCCTCTCTCCCTCTCTCTCTCTGACTCTCATGAATAAATAAATACATTTAAAAAAAAAAAAAAAAAAAATACGGGTTTTTGTTTTTAAAGTTCTGTCTTACATATGTAGTCATTTTCAAATTGAGGGCAGTGTTTTAATAGCTAAATAGAGCCAGTTTCCTTCAAAAGAAAGACTTGACAAATAGGTATCTTGAAAATAAATATGCTTGGTAATCACTGTGTAAAAATCTGTAGTTATAGGTCTTTAAAAAAGTGAAGCATAGGTCAAAATCATTTTAATCCTTGTGGGTTTAATATTTTGTGGGCACATATCTAGGCATATTGACCCTATAACAAAAGTAGGTTTTATTCTGGGGAGGAATGATGGAGACTTGTTTGTTCTGTTTTTTTGCTTTTTTTTTTTTTTTTTTTTAATGTAGAAGACTATGGAAATGATTAAGGTCATTGGACTCAAAGTTTAAGTTTGTTAACATGGAGAATTAAAATTTATTTTCTGTCTTTCATTATCTAGTTAATTGCACTTAAGCGGAAGATATTTCCCAGGAGGAGGATACAGAAAGAAGCTAGTCCCGATCGAATCAGGGTATAGAAGATCTTCATTTGAAAATCATCTACCTCAGCATTCACTGAGCATTTTGAAACTCAGCATCATAGAGATGTCTTCATGATGTGATGCTTAGCCAGCCTGGCCTGAAGAAGGAAAAGCATCCAGTACAATACTTGTTTTGTGGTATGAATATAGCCTACTGACCAGGAATTGTTTAACCAAGACACAGAAAACTTGTGTGTTGAGTAGCTCTGACCTGGTTTTACTTTTAAAGCATTTGCTCATGGACCCATCATTCTTTTAATGAAAAATCTGACAAGAGAGAGCTACCAAGTTCCCATAGCAACCATTGCCAACTTTCACATGAGAAGCCTAGGCCAGCTTGGGAGCCATTGCTAAGAGACCCCAGTCTTTGCATTCCAAAGCCTTCTGCTGCGGTTTTACATTTTTGTTTTTGTTTTTTCCATTTCCCATTTTTAAAATAAGTAGCTACTAAGTTATCTAGTTATCCTTACTTCTGAAAATAATGAGTTGGGATATCTAAACACGTTTTTATAGATGTTATTTAAATAATGCAACAATATCACCTCCTATTGGCAATACCTAAATTATGGATTTTATTAACATTTAAGACCATAAGTGGTCAAACTACTGATGAGATCAGTGACTGACATCTGAAGTACTTTGTGCTTGTTTACTTTAGCCCCTAAGAATGTGATTTCATGCAGAGGCCTAATTACAAAGGGCTAGAGTTAAGTAGCAGAGCTACCTTCCAGATGTAATTATGTTTTGGAAATGTACATATTCAAACAGAAGTGCCTCATTTTAGAAATGAGTAGTTCTGATGGTACTGGCACATTACAGTGGTGTCTTTTTTAATACTCAGTATATTCTAGTAGCTAGCTCTTTCAACTGGTTTCATGTAATGCAGGGGTCAGCAAACTTTCTGTAAAAAGCCACATAGTAAATATTTGCAGGCCACATGTGTCTCTGTTGCATATTCCTTATTGTTTAGTTTTAGTGTTTATTTTTTTTTTTAACCTTTAAAACTGTCAAAAACCATGTTTAGCTTGCAGCTGTACAAAAACAGGCCACCACCTGGATTTGGCCCACAGGCCATTGTTTGCTGACCACTGGGATAGAGAATTCGTATTTTTATGTATGAGTAAGCCCTGATGTTCAGCTATGTTTTATTTATATCATTATATGGTGGATTTCTGGAGATTATATTCCATAAGTCCTTTTTGAACTCTAACAGGTATTTTAAGATCATGATCTCAACAGTATTCTTTCAATACGTATTTTGTAAAAAGAACTTGTAATGTAAATACTGTGTGCTATAAGTGTTATGTATTTCAAAATGTGAAGTCTCATAAAAACTTAGAGTTTGTCTGATGCTTTGATTTTTAAATCTTTGAGGAATGAGTTTATTGTTATCCAGATTCCACAATCACTTGAGGGTTTGTACAGTGTAGCAGCGTCTGTGCTGAACACAACTGAACATAAATGGAAAGTAATGTAAGGAGAGAGTAGTACTGTAACATACTGGCGAATGTCATGTTATAGGGGGAAAATAAGTTCTAAATGGGATTTATCATATGGTAAAAGTTGAGGTTTCTGGGTATCATTCTAAATGTGAAGAATTTATTATAGAAAAGTTATAGAGAAATTAACATTTGGGTGTGCTGGACATTCCTATGGTTAGATGAATATAGTCCATATCTAATTTAGAGCTTAATAGGCAATAGGATAGAAAATAGAATCATAGAATATTCATAGAATCATTCCTCTAAATGATTCTGTAGTGACTCTGTAGAATCACTGGAACAGAAGAATCTCAGAAGTTGATGAGTAGTCAGATGGTTTCAAAAATTTTAAAGCCTCAGAACCATTAGTTCAAATGAAATCCTATCAAAGGCCAGTATGTAACACAGAAGAAGAAAAGCTCCTTGTCCTGCTTGACCCCAGGTGATGCCTCTAAATCCCAGGCCTGACAGGCAGAGTTTCAAAATAACTCCCTGGACTACACCCTGCATTTTATCAAGGACACCAGGGCCAGGAAGATTACGTGATTTGCCCAAGGTCTCACAACCAGTTAGAGGCAGAGGTAGGTTGGAGCCCTGATGATGTCTCTCTTCCCATCCCCACCAGGCCGTGCTGCCTCTCCATGACATACAGGCACAAGCAGGCGAAGAGCATACTCTCTGAAGTCAGACTTCTGGGGTTTGAGTCCAAGATCCTGCACATTGTTTGCTACAATTTGGCTTTCTCCTAAAACGTGGGAGGCAATAACTGGTGTCTACCTAATAGGCTTATGGTGATGATTAAAGGAAAGGACGTATGTAATACATCTAGCACAGTGCCTGGGAAATTACTCCTGCCTGGTAATGTCAGTGGTGATGATGGTAGTGATAAAAGTTTGTATGTAAAGGATTGCTATCCAGACCAGGGGTGAGGTTTTTAGTGTAGTCATTAGGATGAAATGATTACATTGCCCTTAGCTAAGAAAGTTACACATATTCTCATTTTTTTTTTAAAGTGGTTTTTTGCCTACTTTACTTCTTTGAAGTATTTTTAAAATTATTTCTACATATACAAAAAAGTATACAAAGTCTAATGAATAACAGCTCAAGGATTTAAAAGGAAAGTGTAATTATAACTGAGGTCAAATTACTTAAGGAAGAAACAGCACCAATCCCACAAAAATTCCTCCAGAGAGTAGAAAACAAAGGAACACACCATCTAACTCATCCATTGAGGTGAACACAGCCCCACACCAAAGGCTGGCACAATTACCATAAGAGAGGAAAACGACAGGCCATCTATCTCAGGAATCCCATATGAAAACTAACAAGCCAGATTCCGATATCCTTCAAAGAAACAACTCTTCCTTGATCAAACTGAGTCTACTCCAGGAATGCAAGATTGACCCAATATTTGAAAACCAATGCAGTTTATATCAGCAGGACTGAAAAGAGAAACTCCATGATAATCTCAATGAACCTTTCTTCAAAAAAGATTATAAAAAATTTAAAAGTAGAGTCTAGCACAATGACTTCCATCTGTTCAACAGTTATCAAGATTTTGGCACATTTGTTTGCTCTATTCTTTCTCTTTGTTGATGTATTTTAAAGTAAATCTCAATTTCATGGAGATAGGAGTACAAAGTTTCAGTTGTTAAGGGGAGGTAAACGGGCTTCTTGTCAGTCTAACTGTGGTGCTCCTTCTTCCACTTGCCCTAATAACAGCTACATCTTAGTGAACACATTGTGTGTGCTAAATGACTTATGCTATAATCCCATTTCATCCTCACCATATTCCCATTTTACCACTGGGGCCTAACTAGTTTTAGCGGCTTGCCCAAGGTCTATAACTATTAAGTGGCAATGTCAGCTTTTGTGTGTCTTCAAAATTAACTCTTAGCCCCTAAGACACACTTGGATTGCAAGGGACAAAAAGAAAAACAATAAAGGGTGGAAGAGACAGATATCCTGCCAAGACTGTTGCTCAACACAGCCCATCCCTGCCTCCATATGTCAGCTTTTCTCCCCAGTGGGGTTGTGGCAGTTCCTGACTCACATCTCTCAGAGAGGCAGGAAGCTTCTTCTCTGGCTCCAATATAGAAAACCCTGGTGGAGATGAGTTAATATGATTTGTGCCCACTTCTATAGCCACGGAGATGGAGACTTTTACCAAATGGAGGAGGTGAGGGGTGCTGGCCTGACAAAAACACTAGCTTCACAGAATAAAGTTTGGGTTAATGTGAAAGACCAAGTTCCTGGGTTAAATACTTAAGTTGAAGGCAAGCTGCCATACTTGAAAAAAATTAGAAAAATCAAATTTGTTGATTAGAATACAGTGAATCTTACAAATTTTTCATTATTGAAAAGATTCAAAGAAATGTTTGCAAAGTATCAGTACAGTACCTGTCACATAGTAAGTGCTCCATAAATGGTTCACAATTACAGTTATTATGGTTCACAGTTGGTCCCAAGTTGTCTCTCTGATCTTCCTTCTGCTTTTCCTCCCCTGCCTCCCCTGTCTCACCCATGGCCACACACTGTGCCAGCCACATTGCATTTTCCCAAACATGTTATACACTTTTATCCCTCTGTATCCTTGCAGATGCTATTCTTATTGGTTGACCTGTCTTTTCCTTGCTTACCTATCCATTAAACTCCTACTCATACCTCAAGGTAGGAGTCCATCATTATAGTTCATCTACCAGGAAGTTTTCTAAGAGACTAACTGTATCACCTTAGTTCTTTGAAACAATGAATAAGGAAACAAGGAATGTAATATTTAGGCTTTCAAATGACTTTGACAAGATTCTACACCACTGGTTACTAAAGAAAATGAGAGGACATTATGTCAGAAATCCAGGTACTTAGAGTAAATGGGCAAATATGGAGGAGTATTAATGTGGTCTTCTAAGAATTAGCACTGAGTTCATTCCAGCATTATTTATAATAGCCGAGATATGGAAACCTGTCCACTGATGGATGGATGGATAAAGATGATGTGGCATATATATATTTTGTAATTATTTTTTTTCTTCCAAGTTTTTATTTAAATTCAAGTTAGTTAACATATAGTATGTTGGTTTCAGGAGTAGAATTTAGTGATTCATCACTTACATGTAACACCCAGTGCTCATCACAAGTGCCCTCCTGAATGCCCATCACCCATTTAGCCCATCCTCCCACCCACCTCCCCTTCAGCAACCCTCAGTTTGTTCTCTATAGGTAAGCAACTCTTATCGTTTGCCTTCCTCTCTGTTTTCATCTTATTTTTCCTTCCCTTCCCCTATGTTCATCTGTTTTGTTTCTTAGATTCCACATGACAGAAATCATATGGTATTTGTCTTTCTCTGACTTATTTCGCTTAGCATAATACACTCTAGTTCTATCCATGTCGTTGCAAATGGCAAGATTTCATTCTTTTTGATGGCTAAATAAAATTCCATTATATATGTACACACACACACCTTTATCCATTTATCAGTCAATGGACACTTGGGCTCTTCCCATAGTTTGGCTGTTGTTGATAATGCTGCTTTAAACATTGGGGTGCATGTATTCCTTCGAATCCATATTTTTGTATCCTTGGGTAAATACTTAGTGCAACTGCTGGGTCATAGGGTATTTCTATTTTTAACTTTTTGAGGAACCTCCATACTGTTTTGATTATGTGGTATATTATTACAATAGAATACTATTCAGCCATAAAAAGAAGGAAATCTTGGCATTTGTGAGAGCATGGATGGACCTTACAAGTATTAGGCTAAGTGAGATTAAGTCAGAGAAAGACAAATACCATATGATGTTACTTATATGCTGAATGTGGAAAAAAAGCCCTCTTAGGTACAGGGAACAGACTGGTGGTTATCATCAGAGGGGAAGTGGTTTGGGTGTGTGAAGAGGGTGAAGGGACTCAATTATATGGTGACAGTAACTAGACTTATTGTGTTGATCACTTTGTAGTATATGTAAATGTAGTATATGTAAATATGTATATGTAGTATAAGTGTATATGTAAATATCAAATTATGTTATACATCTGAAACTAATATACCAATTTTATCTGAGACTTTAAGCAATCAAAGTGTGATCAAAGTCAATAAAACACTGAGGCCTTTGTTTGCTAAGCCTTAGATACAAGTAGTAAAACATAGGATTAAAAATAGGAAAAAAATTGGGGCACCTGGGTAGCTGAGTGGGTTAAGCATCTGACTCTTGATTTTGACTCAGGTCATGATCTCAGGGTCATGAGATCAAGCCCTGCGTTGGGAGTCCATCCTGGGCATAGAGCCTGCTTAAGACTCCTCTCTCCCTCTGTCCCCTCTGGCACATCCCCCTCCCCTCATCTGCTCTTGCTCTTAAAAAGAGGAAAAGAATTGCAGAGCTGGTAGCAAATTAAGGCAGGTACAAAGTCAAAAAATATTTTCAAATTATCCAGTGGAAATTGATTCATGCACAGAAAAAATGAAATAATACCCCAAATTTAACTGTATTATATCTTGGTAGTGAGATTATGAGTGAATTTCATTTCTTTCATAAATTATTTATCTTCTACAAATTGTTTTACAATGAATATTTATTTAAGATAACAACAACAATAAATTTTAGGTAAAATTATAATGACCCATATTAAATTTTTAGTGGAAAGTAGAATGTTTTATTAGCTAACCAAGGGAAAGCTAACTTTGAAAATCCATAAAATGTCCTTGGTTCCATTTTAAGAGACTCCCGTGTGATGAAATAGTCATTTCAATTCTTGTGTTTTTATTTAGTTGGATAAGGATTAAAATTTGAAACTTATGAATAAAGATAAGTTCTCATTTGGAGCTAGAAAAGCCAAAAGATGACATAATCTAATCTTAATTATTCATGGGGCAGATAATTCATTCATATCTTTTGATTCTTATTTCCTTTGTGGTTTTCACAGTTTTAAGTTTCCTAACATTTGAGAAAATAAGGCATTGGTGTTAGTATGTCACCAGATGGAGATGTTGAGCTGTTCTTGTTAATGTAGCAAATCAAGTCAGGGGTTCCAAACTTTAGTCAGTATGAGCATGACGTGGAGAATTATTTAAAATGGAGATTCCCGGGGCACCTGGGTGGCTCAGTCGTTAAGCGTCTGCCTTTGCCTCAGGTCATGATCCCGGGGTTCTGGGATGGAGCATTGCATCAGGCTCCCTGCTCTGCGGGAAGCCTGCTTCTCCCTCTCCCACTCCCCCTGCTTGTGTTCCCTCTCTCGCTGTGTCTCTGTCAAATAAATAAAATCTTAAAAAAAAAAAATAATAAAATGCAGATTCCCGGGACGCCTGGGTGGCTCAGTCAGTTGGGCATCTGCCTTCGGCTCAGGTCATGATCCCAGGGTCCTGGGATCGAGTTCCACATCGGGCTCCTTGCTCAGCAGGGAGCTTGTTCTCCCTCTGCCTGCTCTGTCTGCTGCTCCCCCTGCTTGTGTTCTTTTTCTCTCTCTCTGACAAATAAATAAATAAAATCTTAAAAAGAGAAATAAGCTTCTGTTTAAATAAATTAAATTAAATGCAGATTCCCAGTCCTCACCCAAAGAGTTAATTTGGTAGGCCTAACATGGGGCCTAGGAATCTGCATTTTAACACCTCTTTCCCTCCACCCCCAACCACCACATTTCCCCACTTCATCTTCTGCTAGTGATCCCGACACAGGCTGGCCCATGAACCACACTTAGAGAAACTTTTGTATTTGAAGCCATGTATATATGAAAACATTTAGAGAAAGAGTACAAACAGAACTAAGTAAAACCAAGTCCTGGGAAACTCCAACATCTGATGGTCCATTGAAGAAGGAAGAGTTAACAAAGATACTGAGAGGCTGCCAGAATAAGAGGATAGCAAGAGAATGTATAGCTATAGAAGCCAAATGAAGACAGAATGAGGGAGGGGAAAAAATGGTTAACAGTTTTGACTTAGACGAGGACCAGAGAACATGCATTTGATTTAGCAACATGGAGGTCACTGGTCACTTTAGAGGGAGCACCATTTTAAAGTAGAAAGGAAGAAAGGTGGTTTAGGTTTAAAGGGTATATGGAAGGAAAGGAATTTGAGGCACAGGCTTAGATAATTCTTTCTAGAATTTTGATGGCTAAGAGGAAGACATAGGGGAGTAATTGTTTGGAATTAAGGCCCAGGAATTTTTTAAGTTGTGAGATATCAGAATATTTGTAAATGTTAATGGGAGGGCTAGAGCAGAGAAAGGGAGAGAAAGAATGGAAAATGTAAGATTCTTAGCAGACAAGAGGCTGTGGAACTCAGAACACAGGAGGAGGGACATCTCCCCTAGTCTAAGAAGAGGAAAGAATGGACTCAGATCCAGGTAGGCTATAGCTCTGATGGCAGAAGTTTTGGGGGTTACAGCATGAACTACTCCCTCAGGGAAAAAAAAAATATGACTGTTAAATACTTAAGTGTGAAGGGGAAGTGTTACCATTCAAGGCTGAATAGAGTAGAAAAGGCTGGGGACAATGAGTTGCCATAGGGAAATGGAAGAATTTAGGGCAAAGTTGAGGGCCCAACTGCGGCTGGAACTCATAAATAAAAGTGCTACAGGGCCGCCTGGGTGGCTCAGTTGTTAAGCGTCTGCCTTCGGCTCAGGTCATGATCCCAGGGTCCTGGGATCGAGCCCCGCATCGGGCTCCCTGCTCCGCGGGAAGCCTGCTTCTCCCTCTCCCACTCCCCTGGCTTGTGTTCCCTCTCTCACTGTGTCTCTCTCTGTCAAGTAAATAAATAAAATCTTTAAAAAAAAAAAAAAAAGTGCTACAAATTTGTTCCTTTGGGTAGATTTCTCCAGAGGCACCAGAATGACGGTAGGTAGCACAGAGGAAGATAGTTGAGTGTTTGCAGAAATAACATTTTGCCAGACAAATGCAGTGAAAGTACAGGTGGTTATTTGCATGAGACTGACTGAAATGATGGAATTTGAATCAAAGACAGGAGGGGGGGCTCATGGAGAAAGGAAAAGTAAAATGGTAATGGATTGAAAGTCTGGATGAGACTGGCATGTAGTTATAGTGTGAACAGATGAGACTAAGTGATCTGGAAAGGTGGGACGTATTGGTTTGAGAGTAGGATATCTGACAGGGGAATTGTGAAGGTGGAGCAGCTTCAGGTGCGGCCATAGGAGCTGGGGGACTTTAAATGGAGTGCAGGGGCAGGTCATTTTAGATGAGGATCTTAAGAAACTGAGAGGTCAAAAGATGTGGGCAAGAGTTGGGGTGAGAAGACTGTGCCAAATGCCACTGTATTCAGTAAATGAACAGGGGAGACCAAGAAGGAGATATTAAGGATACTTGGGACATCTACCAAAAAAAATAACTTTCTAAGTTATGCTTTTTTTTTTCCCCTGTGATTGCAAAAATATCAACTAGTTATGTATAATCTTGTCCCTTTCAAACCTTCTAAGGAAGCTCCTATGTTTTGGTGAGTGGAATTATAGGGTGGATACAACAGAAGCATGAGAAAGTTATGTTGTTTACAAAAGAAAGTAATAGAGTGACCTAAAGGGGAAGATCCAGGGCAACAGGAAAAGGAAAAATAGGGAAGAGGGGTATTAGGGAAGCAAGCAAGAGAGGTAGTGGGAGAGAACTGGCAGCTGCCATGAGGCTCTCTTAAGGGCACTTGGAAGGAAAGAGCTCCCTGGTTAAAGGGATGTCTACGAAGTTGTTCTGTTTGATGTGAAAAGTGTGTCACCTCACTAAACTTAATAAAATATCATTTGCCTATTACATATTACAGGCAGAATTGGATGGGACATGTGAGAGACTGGCCTCAAGACTGTGAGATCAGTGACTACCACAGGGTCCTTCTAAACCAGTCTATGCAAGCAGTCTTCCTTTTGATTAAATAGCTGTGGACTTCTTAGATCTTTTTTGAAAAATACTTCCTTAAAGACTCAAAAATGCCGGGCGCCTGGGTGGCTCAGATGGTTAAGCGTCTGCCTTCGGCTCGGGTCATGGTGCCAGGGTCCTGGGATCGAGTCCTGCATCAGGCTCCCTGCTAGGCGGGGAGCCTGCTTCTCCCTCTGCCTCTCTCTCTCTCTCTCTCTCTGACTCTCATGAATAAATAAATAAAACATTTAAAAAAAAAAAAGAAAAAAAAAAGACTCAAAAATGCCTTGTGACATTTTATATCTTCTGAGTAACTCTTATGTTTGAAAATTGAAAACACATATTTTCCATCCCTAAATTTGCATTTGTTAATAAAATATTTAAACTCTAATTTTTATTATTAAAATTTTAAATTTATATATTATTTAATACGTCTGGCACTGGTAGCATTCATATGTTTGATATTCAGGAAATGGTATACCAGTGTCTCAATACCCACTATAATATTAGTAATGTTGGTAACAGGTTTACTGAGTACTTGCTATATGCTTGTGAGTGCCTACTAAGAGTTTTTATGCCTTATTTCACTTTTTAAAATCCAAGTTTCTATGAGATAAATACCATTATGCCCCTTACATTAGTGAAGAAAGAAACAGAGGCTTAGAGAGGTCAAGTAATTTACCCAAGGTCTCACAGTTAATAAGTGGCAGAGCCTAATTTAATTTTGTTCTAAATTTTCATGTCATGTTTTAAAACATTTTTGAGTTTCTCCTTGAATAACATTGTACTTGGTGTTAGAGGTGTCAACACGTGACTGAGTTTCTAGGTGATAAAATGTGAGCAGAAATAATGTGTGTCACTTCCAGATCTAGCCCATTAAACCTCCTACCTGATGCTCCTCCATATTCTTTTCCCATCTAGCTGGCAGGGATAGAGACCACTTTTTGGCAACTTTGGAACCCCTAAGTTGAAGATGGCAGAGTTTCCATCAGCCTAGGTCCCTAAATGACTGCACACCGAAAGTTCCCTGAGGACCTGTTTACTTTCCCAGTACTGTTATAGGAGAAATAAACTCTTCTTTTTTTTAAGTCATTATACATGCTTGGTTTTATTTGTTGCAGTAACAGTCTACCCTAGCTAATGCAAACTGGGTAAGGAAAATTTCAGTTACGCACTTCTTTATCATTCACAATTGCATTTGGTTGCATTTCACATGGTGACTTAACCAAATATAATTGCCCACACTGTACCCGAGATACAGGGAGGTGCAAAATATAAAAGAGGCTTGTAATAACTTATTTGCAGAGATGGCTACAATAATTCCCCTGTCTCTGTATGTACAGACTTACGCTGCTCTGCCCATCAAGAGGTAGAATTTGGTGGCTCAGTCTGTTAAGCGTCTCCCTTTGGTCAGGTCATGATCCTGGGGTCCTGGGATCAAGTCCCACATTGGGCTCCCTGCTTCTTCCTCTGCCCCCCCCCACTCGTGCTTTCTCTCGCTCGCTCTCTCTCGCTCTCTCAAATAAATACAATCTTAAAAAAAAGAGGTAGAATTTATTTCTGCACTCTCTGAAGATGGGCTCGGCCATTTGAATAACTTTGGCACATGGGACAAATGCAGAGGTTTGAAAATGATTGTGCTTTGGGGCTTCCTCTCTTTTGCCTTCAGTTGGAACCCAGAAACCATGATGTGGATGGGCTTGAAGTAGCTTCCTGGAGAATCCACTTTGAGGAAAACTGAAACACCCCAGCCAACAGCCTTCATGCCCCCAAATATTATAGCATAAAGCAAAACTGGATATACACCATGGGATACACACGAGATATAAAAGGATGTAGGAAGTTTAAAAGTAAACAGATGAGAAAAGATATACTAGATAAATACTAAACAAAAGCAGCACAGGGAAGTTTTATTAATATAAGAAAAAACAGAATTTAAGACAAAAAGCATTATTAAGGTCACTACATAATGATTAGAGTTTCAACTTACAGAAAGATGAATATATTCTAAACTTTTATGTATCTAACTAGTTTCAAAATACAAAAATCAAAAATTGATAGCACTGTAAGGGAAACTTACAAATCCACTATCAGAGTAGAAGACTTTAACACATAACCAATAACCCCTCAATTATTCCTAGGCCAAGGAGACAAAGATATCAACAAAGTCTTAAAAGATATGAATGATACAATTAGTAAACTTAATTAGATGGACATATCTAGAACTGAGCACCTCCAAATTAGAGCTTACCCATTCTTATCAAGCACACATAGAATAATTTTTTAAATGGCCCTTGTGCTAAATAAAGCAAGTGGTAACACATTTAATATCACAGGTATGATCCAGATTATAGGGTATCGAGTTAGAATATTTTAAAGATTTTTTTTTTTTTTTGACAGAGAGAGAGACACAGTGAGAGAGGGAACACAAGCGGGAGGGGGTGGGGTAGGGAGAAGCAGGATTCCCGCGGAGCAGGGAACCCGATGTGGGGCTCAATCCCAGGACCCCGGGATCATGACCTGAGCCGAAGGCAGACGCTTAATGACTGAGCCACCCAGGCGCCCCTCGAGTTAGAATATTTTAATTAAAAAGATAAAATTGAAGAACTACATTTGTTTGAAAGTCTAAAACATATTAAATAACTCAGGAGTCAAAGAAGAACTCATAATGGAAATTTAAAAATACTTAGAACTTGATGGTAATGAAAATATTGCATATCACAACTTAAGGGATTCAGTTAAAGGGTACATAGAAATTTATCAACTGAAATGAGTATCTTGGAAAAGAAAAAAGACTGAAAATAAACAAGTTAATGATCCAACATAAAAAGTCAGAAAAAGAACAAAAGAAATAATAAATAGCAAAAATTAATGAAAGAGAAAACTAAGATTTACTAGAAAAGATCAGTAAATAAAAAAGTCTAATAGCAAAGATACACCTCTGGTAATGTTTAAAAAACAAGGAAAGACCTGGGGGAGAATCTGGCATATGGAGGTTAATGGTGACCCCCCTGAATCTGCATCTCTCCACACATCTTCTCTGAGAACCATAAAATAGCAAAAGCGAAAATAAAATCATACATAACCCATGCCTTTAGCATTACCAGGAGACAGAGAATACAATGAACTTTCTAAGAGAAAACAACCAATTCCAACAGAGCTTGTGCCATTGCTGCACCCATAGGCTTGCAGCACCCAGGTGCCCCACTTTTGTGTCGTTAAGAAGCATTTTAGGGGCACCTTGGTGGCTCAGTCGGTTAAGCGGCTGCCTTTGGCCCAGTTCATGATCTCCAGGTCCTGGGATCAAGCCCTGAGTCAGGCTCCCTGCTCAGCAGGGAGTCTGCTTCTCCCTCTCCCCCTACCCCTCCCCCTGCTCGTGCTGGCTCCTGCGCTCTAATTTAAAAAAAAAAAAAGATACAAAAGCATACTGGAACTAGTGGAAAAATACCCCTTGCTCTTTGTTAGAACATTTTAACATCATTAAGATGTCATCTTTTCCTAAGTAAATTTATAAATTTAATGAGATCCCAATAAAAAGTCAAGGTTTTTCTGAAACAGGAAGAAATAGAAAACTTGAACAGACCAATAACAAGCAAAGAAATTGAATCAGCAATCAAAAAATTCCCAACAAACAAAAGCCCAGGGCCAGATGGCTTCACAGGTGAATTCTACCAAACATTTAAAGAAGGGTAAATACCAATTTTTCTCAAACTATTTCAAAAAATAGAAAAGGGGGGGGACACCTGGGTGGCTCAGTCGTCAAGCGTCTGCCTTCGGCTCAGGTCATGATCCCAGGGTCCTGGGATCGAGCCCTGTATCGGGCTCCCTGCTCCGCAGGAAGCCTGCTTCTTCCTCTCCCACTCGCCCGGCTTGTGTTCCCTCTGTCAAATAAATAAATAAAATCTTTTTTTTTTTTTTTTAAATAAATAAAATCTTTAAAAAAAAAAAAAAAGGGGGAGGAAAACTTCCAAATTCATTCTATGAGGCCAGCATTGCCCTATACCAAAACCAGATAAAAACTCCACTAAAAAAACACTACAGGCCAAATCCCTGATGAACATGCAAAAATTCTCAATAAAATACTAGCAAACTGAATCCAACAATACATTAAAAGAATCACTCACCATTGATCAAGTGCGATTTATTCATGGGTTGCAAGGGTGATTCAATATTCACAAATCAATCAATGTGAGACACCACATTAATAAAAGGATAAGAACCATATGATCAGTCAATAGATGCCAAAAAAGCATATGACAAAGTATAACATCCATTCATGATAAAAACCCTCAAAAACGTAAGTTTAGAGGGAAGATATCTCAACATAACAAAGGCCAGATATGAAACACCCACAGCTAATATCATCCTCAACGGGGAAAAACTGAGAGGTTTTCCTCTATGGTTAGGAACAGGACAGGGATGTCTACTCTCACCACTGTTACTGAACACAATCCTGGAAGTCCTAGCCATAGCAATCAGATAACAAAAAGAAATAAAAGGCATCCAAATCAGCAAGAAAGAAGTAAAACTTTCACTACCTGTAAATGACATGATACTCTATATAAAAAACCTGAGATACTCCACCAAAAAACTGCTAGAACTGATACACGAATTTAGTAAAGTTGTAGCATACAAAATCAATATACAGAAATCTGTTGCATTTCCAGTGGAGCCTGGGTGGCTCAGGGCATGATCCCAGGGTCCTGGGATTGAGCCCTCTATCAGGCTCCCTGCTCAGCCGCCAGTCTGCTTCTCCCTCTTCCTCTTCCTCTGCCCCTAACCCTGCTTGTGCTCTCTCGTGCGTGTGCTCTCTCTTATAATAAATAAATAAATAAAATCTTAAATAAATAAATAAATAAAAATAAATAAATATAAATCTTAAATAAGTAAAATAAATAAATATTAATAAATATTATATATATTTAAATGTTATAAATAAATAAAAATCTTTAAAAAAATTTAAAAAAATAAATAAATAAAATCTTAAATAAAATTAAAAAAAGGAATCTGTTGCACTTCTATACACCAATAATGAAGCAGCATAAAGAGAAATTAAGGAACCAGTCCCATTTACAATTGCATCAAAACAGTGAAATACCTAGGAATAAACCTAATCAAAGAGATGAAAGACCTGTATGCTCTGAAAACTATAAAACACTGATGAAAGAAACTGAAGACAACACAAAGAAATAGAAAAACATTCCACGCTCATGGGTTGGAAAATCTGTGTCGTCCCCCCTCCAGCTCATGCTCTTTCGCAAATAAATAAAATCTTAAAAAACAAAACCTCTACAATGAGATATCACCTCACACCTGTCAGAATGGCTAAAATAAACAACACAAGGGCGCCTGGGTGGCTCAGTTGGTTAAGCGACTGCCTTCAGCTCAGGTCATGATCCTGGAGTCCTGGGATCGAGTCCCACATCGGGCTCCCTGCTCGGCAGGGAGTCTGCTTCTCCCTCTGACCCTCTCATGCTCTCTCTGTCTCATTCTCTCTCTCAAATAAATAAATAAAATCTTAAAAAAAAAAATAAAAATAAATAAAAATAAAAATAAAATAAAATAAAATAAAATAAACAACACAAGAAACAGCAGATGCTGGCAATGATGTGGAGAAAGGGGGAACCTCTTGCACTGTTGGTGGGAATGCAAACTTGTGCAGACACTCTGGAAAACAGTATGGAGGTTCCTCGAAAAGTTAACATAGAACTACCGACTACCCACAATCCAGCAATTGCACTACTAAAGAATTAAAAAATACTAATTCAAAGGGATATGTGCACCCTGATGTTTACAGTAGCATTGTATACAATACCCAAATTATGGAAATAGCCCAACTGTCCATCAACTGATGAATGGATAAAGAAGATGTGGTATATATAGAAAGGAATGTATTACTCCACCATTTTTATTCTTTTTAGAATGAAATCCTGCCATTTGCAATGACATGGATGGAGCTAGAGAGTATTATGCTAAGAAAAATAAGTCAGTCACAGAAAGACAAATACCATATGATTTCACTCATATGTAGGATTTAAGAAACAAAACAAACGAGCAAAGGGGAAAAAAAAAAGAGGGAGGCAAACCAAGAAACAGACTCTTAACTATAGAGAACAAACTGCTGGTTAGGAGAGGGGAGGCAGGTGGCAGGGATGGGTAAAACAGGTGATGGGGATTAAGGAGTGCACTTGCTGTGATGAGCATCTGATGTTTTATGGAAAGGTTGAATCACTATATTGTATACCTGAAACTAATATTACACTGTATGTACACTAACTGGAATTTAAATAAAAACTTAAAAAAAGTCAAGGTTTTTCTTCTTAGACACAAGATGATGCTAAAAGTCACATTTTTAAAAATGCAAAAGGGTGCCTGGGTGGCTCAGTCAGTTAACTGTCTGCCTCCAGCTCAGGTCATGCTCCCAGGGTCCTGGGATTGAGTCCTGCACTGGGCTCCCTGCTCAGCGGGGAGCCTGCTTCTCCCTCTCTCTCTCTGCCCCTCCATGCTCGCTCTCTCTCTCAAATAAATAAATAAAATATTTTTTTAAATGCAAGAATAGCTAGGAAACCCTGAAAAAAATAGCTATGAGGGGCAAGGGGCCTACCAAATATTAAAATATGCTCATGGGGCACCTACGTGGTGCAGTTGGTTAAGTTTCCAATCTTAGTTTTGGCTCAGGTTGTGATCTCACCGTGGTGAGGTTGATCCCTGAGTGGGGATGGGGATCCCCACTAAGCGGGGAGTCAGCTTGAGACTCTCTCTCTCTCTCTCCCCCCTCTCTCTCTTGCCCCTCCCACTCTGTGCACTAGTGCTTTCTATAATAAGTAAATCTTTAATATATATATATACACACTCACAAGTGTCTATAATTCAGTGTGGTACTGGTACATGAATGATAGGTCAGTGGAATGTAACAAAATCCAGATGTTAACCCAACTCCTTATGGAAATCTAGTGTATAATAAAGATAGTATTTTGAAATCAAGCAGGGGGCAAAGGTTGACATTTTAGTAAATGATGTTGGGATAATTGGATAGATATTTGGAAAAAGATGAAATTAGATCTGTTCCTCACACTATATACAATTCTGTCTGCCCTTCAGAGTTTACATTCTAAGGGGGTTGGGGAAGACAATAAAGCAAATAAATTACATTTATAATAAAAAATGGTAAGTGCTAGGAGAAAGGTATACGGGGAAGGGGAATAGGGAAAGAGAAGTAAGGTGCAGAGTTTGCATTTACAATATCTAAAAGTAGGGGCAGAAAAGCCTCACTGATGTGAATACTAGCATTTGAACAAAGACTTGATAACACAGAGCAAGTGATGTACATAGACTTCATTCCAAACTAGGTAAAAGCAGAAAATTACAAGCCAATCTCAGTCATGAAAATGGACACAAAATGCTGTATAAACCAAACATAGCAACATGCTTAAAAAGCTAATTTATCATCATCAACTTGGGTATATCACAGGAATGTAGGTTTGGTTTAACATTAGAAAAACAAATGAATCTCATTTACCACATTAACAAAATAAAGAGAAAAGATCATTTCAATAGATATAAAGATAATTAAATAAAATGCAGCACTCATTCATGATTTAAAACAGAATGACAAAACAAACAAGCAAACAAAAAACTTACCGAACTACAAATAGAAGCTACATTTGCTAAAAGAGCATACAGCATCATCATTGTTAGTAGAAACCTTAGAAACATGACCTTTAAAATAGGGAAGAATGTTCAGTACTGATGCTTCTATTCATCTTTATACTAAACATTCTAGCAAGTACAGTCAGAAAAGAAAGAAAAAAAAGCCTAAGAATTAGAAACAAAACTGTCATTATTCACAGATGATATGATTATACGCTCTCAGCCTCTACAAATTATATCCAGCTGGATATAAGAATAAGATCAATATCAGAAATCAATTGGATTTTTACATACCAGCAATAACAATATAATCTATAAATAAATCTAATAACAGTGCAAACCCTGTACAGAGAAAAAAAGGACTAACTTTATTGATTGATATTAAACAAGTTCTAAATAAATGGAAAATATGCTATATTCAAGAATAGGAAGACTGATTTCCTCAAACTGAGCTCTAGATTCAGTGCAATTCCAATCAAAATCCAACAGGTTTGTTTGTTTGTTTGTTTTTCATGGAACTTGGAAAACAGATTCTAAAATTTACATGAAAAACAAAAGTTCAAGAATACACAGAATACTCCCAAAGACAATAAGGTATGAGACTTGCCCTATTAGATACCAAAGATAGGGCAACCCCTTCGGGTCGCCTCCCTTCTTGGGAACTTTGTACTATCACTTTGCTATCGCTCAAAAAACCTTGCTTTGCTGCCCACCAAAAAAAAAAAAAAAAAGATACCAAAGATATAATAAAGCTGGAATGATGAAAACTGTGGTTTTGGCACGGGGATAGGCACGACTCGCCAGTGGAACAGGTTAAAGCCGCAAACTCAAAAAAACATGTAGAAACTTATACGAAGGAACATAGCTGTTATAGGGAAAGCATGCACTATTCAATAAATTGGGTTCCACATGGGGTAAAAAAAAGTAATTGGATCCTACTTTGACACCAGGCACAAAAATCGATTCTAAATGAACAAAGACTTAAAAAATAAAAAATAAAACTTAAAACCTTTATATTTTTATGACTTTAGGATAAAGATGTTTCTTTGAAAAGATACAGAAAAAGTAATAAAGATTAATATCCAGCATATATAAAGACTTATAAATCAACAAAAAAAACCCTCAAATAGGTATTTTGAGGAAAAGGAAATGCAAATAGCAAATAAGTATAACAACAGTTTAATTTTATGAGTGACTGGAGAAATATAAAGCAGACCCCAAAGCAGTATCACTTTGTACCTCCTAGAATGGCAAAATTAAGAAATCTGACTATACCGGGGAGCCTGGATGGCTCAGTTGTTAAGCATCTGCCTTCAGCTCAGGTCATTGTCCCAGGGTCCTGGGATCGAGCCCCACATTGGACTCCCTGCTCCGCGGGAAGCCTGCTTCTCCCTCTCCCACTCACCCTGCTTGTGTTCCCTCTCGCTGTGTCTCTATCTGTCAAATAAATAAATAATATCTTTAAAAAAGAAAGAAATCTGACTATACCAAGTGGTGAGTATACTAAATAATGGGAACTCACTCTACTCTGTTGGTGGGGACATAAATTGGAAACCAGTTCAGCATTACTGAATATCATCCATTTTATGACCTAGCAACTTCACACCTAGATTCTCTGCAAAAACTTTAGCATATATGCGTAAGATCAAAATTTCGTAGTGGCACTGTTTATACAGGCTATGCTCTGAAAGCAACCCACATGTGCATGGTCAAGAAAATCAATGAATAAACTGTGAAAGTGAGGCACAATAAAATGTCATACAGCAGTGAAAACGAAAGAAATATGGCTACACCTAATAATAGATTCTTAGTGACACGTGAAGTAAAAAGTGAGTGGCAGAATATTACAAAGAATATGGTATTATTATTATTATTTTTTTTTTGGTATCACCCAGACACAAAACCAAGCAAAGTTAAGGACACTTACGTGTGGTAACAAAACGTAGAAAATGGGAGGGACGACGATTTTTCAGGATAATTAAAACAATATCTCTGAAATTGGGGGCGGGGATAGGATGGAAAGGATTTCCTGAGAAAATGCCAAGGGTTCTGGTACAATTCTACTTCACAAATTAGGTCATATGTTCATCATGTTTCGTAATTTATATATTCTGCAACTTTCAAATATAAAAATTTAAAAAACTTAAGTTAAAAAAAAACTAGACAGGAACATACCTCAAGAGCGCTTGCCGGCGTACGCAGCGGCCCGCCGCAAGGCACTCTGGGTCAGCAGTCTCGTGGTCAGTTGCCCGTGGGGGCGGAGCCTGTGGCCTTCTATACGCACGCGCGCAGCTACCAGCCAATCAGCGACGCCCTCAGGCGAGACGACCCTGGCTTTTCTCCCGCGTGAATTCTGAGTTGCTTCAGAGGAGCGTCGCGCTAGCCAAGCGTGAGCCTCGGGTGAGGAGATGGGGGGGTGGGGGCTGGAGTGGCAGGGACACCTGTCTGGAGACCTATAGCTGTGGGTGGTCTTTGGCCATTGGGTTTTTTTTTTTAGGCGTGAGAAGGGGAGGACTTTGTCTAGCGCGAGAGTCTGAGCCAGAGGCTACTCTCGATCTGTGAGGTAAATCTTTCCTATTGGCTCTACTTGGGGCCTCTGACAGGAAAATGAAGTCAGTGAACTTCACTGAGGGCAGGACCTTGAGCAGGCGCGGGGCGGGTGGAAAGCCGAGGGCTGAACGGAGTCTGACTGGTCACGACGCCCTGGGCAAGTTTATATCCTCCGGGGAGCAGTGTGGGCCTTCGTCCCTCTGCGCGTCTCTCCCTCGTGCCCGCCCCAAACCTGTCAGAAACAGAATGAACTAAGGGCTTCTCTTCCTTTGTCCTCGATGTCTGTGTTGTGAAAATCTTAGGCGTAATCGTTATTTCTCAAAGCACAGATTGCAGAACGTTTTTATTTTATATTTATTTTGCTGTGAACTTATTTTGGGGCATGCTCACAGGATCGAACCTGTCAACAACTACAATTTCACTTTGTGACGGAAATGCACAGACTAGAATCTAGCCCGAATTTAGCCAGAATCTGACAGAGGCCGGATTAAAATTCAGATCTCATAGCCCTCAGATGCCAACTCTCCATCGCCGCACACCTGGAATCAGGGTCGATGCTGTCATTATCTTCTTTGTTAATTTTGGGCCAACAAAATAAGTGAGGAGACTCCTAAAATGTTATTCAACTAAGACAAACTTTATTTGATACCGCTAATTTTGAAATTTACCAATTTACTTACATGGTGTCTTTGGATTCAGATTTATTTTTTAAAAGTCAGAAAACATCTAAATATGGTGCCCTCTGGAAGAAAACATACAGGGAAATCTGGGAAGCCATCAACGGAGGATCAGATTATAAGAGCCTATGACTTTGAGAAAGAAGATAAAAAAGATCTGAGTGGTTCAGAGGAGGATGTTACTGAAGGTACAGTATATCTAATATTGTTGGGCAGTCACCATGTCCTGTAGTTCATTTGTCTGGGATGCACTACATTTTAGACTATAATAAAACTTTATTTGTAAAGCATTTTCATATACTTCATGTTTCTCATTTGGAGTTCGAAAAGTTTACACAGCATCTCTTACCTTTATAGTCATTATTCTCCAGATGTCTGTTTCATAAATAAATAAGTAAATAAACCTAACTATAGCATAAATATATATAATATGTAAAAATAAATAAAAACCTGGCTTACTATGACATTAACACAGGAAGGCTTGCAAAATTGTTTCTATAAAATGGTCCTGGATCCTGATTTAATTCCATCTAAACTGCAGAGCAAGTACTGTATTTATATCTGCTTTAAAAAGTTATGTTGGCACAAAAGCCTAAAAGTCCTCAAAATTAAGATATACCATTAAAAATTACTAAAATGGAATATTTAGTTTCAAAAATATTTTCTTTTTTATTGTCAATGCAGGGAAGACTCCAGTAATTGATAAGCATGGGAAGAAAAGGACTTCTGCAGCAATATTTGAAGATATGGGGTGATGTGCTCAAAATATTTTTTTCTGTTACATAAAGTCCTTTAAGAAAAGTCTACTTTGGTTGTCCAATGAGTATTGTTGTAAAATACATTGTATGTGTGATATTTCAATCTTTAATTAAAAATTTTTTAATGTAATTTCACAGGGGTGAAGTACAAAATATGCTGGAAAAATTTGGAGGTATGTTTTAGCAGATATTTGTTTTTTAAGATAATTATTTTAAGCCATATAACACATAATCTGTGTAATAGGAAATGTTAATCAGTGGACTATAAGACTGTTACCTAATGCTTTGTCCTCATATATAAGGTTTTGCCTAAGTATGTGTGATTCAGCTACATAGATTTCCTTAATCTCCAGTTGTCAATGTGAAGAGTAAGAATGGTATTAACAATGGTGAGGTAAGAATGGTTTTTTATTTTATATATGTGTGAATTTAGAGAACTGTGCAATTTTAGAACAAAAATGGAAGGGGAATGTCTCTATCCCTATTTGTGTGAACTTTCACAAACTCAAGGACTAAGTGTTAAAAACACACATATCTTTATATATGTCAGTTTTTCATTTTCTCAATTTAGTTATTTTCTATGACATTCCTGTGTTCTTTTTTCTTTTTTTTTTAAATTTTATTTATTTATTTGACAGAGAGAGACAGCGAGTGAGGGAACACAGGCAGGGGGAGTGGGGGAGGGAGAAGCAGGCTTCCCGCGGAGCAGGGAGCCTGATGCGGGGCTCGATCCCAGGCCCCCCGGATCATGACCTGAGCGGAAGGCAGACGCTTAAAGACTGAGCCACCCAGGTACCCCACCTGTGTTCTTTTCTTAGGGGCAGTATAAATCGAACCCTTTAAAATACCTCTTTATTGTTATTTTTTACATTATTAAACTATGTAGTTTAGAAAGGTAACCCTGCTAGCTAGTAAGAAGTACATAATCAGATAAAAAGTTAATAAACCGAGGTGCCTGAGTGGCTCAGTCGTTAAGCGTCTGCCTTCGGCTCAGGTCATGATCCCAGGGTCCTGGGATCGAGCCCCGCATCAGGCTCCCTGCTCCGCGGGAAGCCTGCTTCTCTCTCTCCCACTCCCCCTGCTTGTGTTCCCTCTCTCACTGTGTCTCTCTCTGTCAAATAAATAAATAAAATCTTAAAAAAAAAAAAAAGTTAAACCTTAAATGGTATCTTTGATATTAGTTACATTAACTGTGTTAGGGGATAGTATTCTTTTTTTTAAAGATTTTATTTATTTATTTGAGAGACAGAGAGCACACATGAGCCAGGGGAGGGGCAGAGGGAGAGAAGCAGACTCCCTGCCAAGCAGGGAGCCCAACACAATGTGATCTCCAGGACCTGGAGATTTTGACCTGAGCGAAACAGGGACACTTAACTGACTGAGCACCTGGGTGCCCCGGGGGATAGTATTCTTAAAAAAGAGTTAATAATTTGGCTCCTCTATATGGATTATTTATTCAGTCAAGTCTTTTTTGAAAGCTTTGCTCTATTTGGTGGCAGAAAAATGTTTGTTTTATAATCTTCTAAATTTATCATAGGTGGATATTAGAAATATAGAGTATTTGTATAGTAATACAAATCCATCATGATTACTGAAAAATAATTATTGATGGTAGATTCATAGTCATGTGTTTAGCAAAGCATTTTTTGAGGTATTAAAATTTTTATGAAATACAGTACTTATGGGTAAAAATGTCCTATAAAAAAAAGTTCTTGAAATCATTGTTATACACCTGATACTAATGTATAACATTGTGTGTCAACTATACTTCAGTAAGAAAAAAATTTTAGTAAGTCCAGGAAAAAAAAGTTCCATAAAAGTATTTAAAAAGGTTCTCGAATGAATTTATCAAGATATTTACTTAAGATGTTCCTATGCTTCGTTTTTATCTCTTTTGGTAAAAATTATATTTATTTATTTATTTATTTTTTTTTTTTTTTTTTTTTAAGATTTTTTTTTATTTATTTATTTGAGAGAGAGAGCACATGAGAGGGGGGAGGGTCAGAGGGAGAAGCAGACTCCCTGCTGAGCAGGGAGCCCGATGCGGGACTCGATCCAGGGACTCCAGGATCATGACCTGAGCCGAAGGCAGTCGCTTAACCAACTGAGCCACCCAGGCGCCCTAAAAATTATATTTAAAAGTATCACGGAGTGTATTTTTTAAAAATAATTTTCTTATTTAACTGTTTTTATCCTTTTTGGATTCTTTTTAGATTTTTTATTTACTTTTGTGAGAAGGAGAGCACGAGGGGAGGAGAGGGTGGCAGGCAGAGGGAGAGGCAGACTCTCTGCTGAGCAGGGAGCTCTGATGCAGGACTCCATCCCAGGACCCGGGGATCATGACCTGAGCCCGCGGTGGACACTTAATCGATTGAGCCACCCCTTTTTGGGTTCTTTTTAAAAATAATTTTGTGTGTTTCATATGATGAGTTCTAGCAATAACTCATCTACATGAGTTCTTTCATTTGGAGAGTATTTTACAAATTTAGAAAAATTTAGCCTTTATTAGTGTTTTCTCATGAGGAAGTTAAAGGTCTGTCTTTGAGACTCCCTTTTCTTTTTTCATGGTTAGCTTTTTTCAATCATCTCTAAATTAAAAACTTCAGTTAGGAAAATCAAAATAGGGATACTAATAGCTGAAAGTTTTCTTAGGAAAAAAAACAAATAATCTTGCTTTTTAATATTATACCTACTTTAAGATTTAATTTAAATTTTTTCAAAATTTTATTTATTTATTTGTCAGAGAAAGAGAGAGATTGAAAAAGAGAGAGAGAGAGTACAAGCAGGGGGAGCAACAGGCAGAGGGAGAAGCAGGCTTCCTGATGAGCAAGGAGCCCAATGCGGTACTTGATCCCAGGATCATAACCTGAACCGAAGGCAGAGGTTTAACCTACTGAACCACCCAGGCATCCCTAAGATTTATTTTTAAATGTCTTTCCAAAACAGTCGAACCAACTGTATCCCTATTTAATTTGAATGTGTGGGAACAAAATAATTTTCAACAAGTTTTAATGAATGTTCATTTTCGATAAAGCTGACATTAACAAGGCTCTTCTTGCCAAGAGAAAAAGACTAGAATTGTATACAAAGGCTTCTCTCAAAACTAGTAACCAGAAAATTGAACATGTTTGGAGAACCCAACAAGAGCAAAGGTAAGGTCGTTGGTTTTTTTCACAGCCATGACATTTGTATCATTTCTTAGTATTCATTGCTGTAAATTATGAAAAATACTATCCTCTTCTATTTATCGGGGTCTCTAGTAAAATATGTGTTTGGCCTGATTTTTCTTTAAGTCTTTTTGTTCTATAACTTTCTTCATAGACTTGAGATATATTTCTTAGAAATCAATGCAGATTGTCTTTTTCTCCATTTAAATAACAACTGAGTTTTTTACTCTGAAGGTTATTCATATTCATTCTAGAAATGCACCAACTGAATAAAAATTAAATGTCATATAAATTATTAGCCTTGTGATAGTTACCTGCTTAACAATGTAGAAAGATCAGTCTTATTGTAAATATTACATCTGTGTGTTTTAGCTGAATTGACTTAATTGTTCTTTTTTACAAAATCATTGTTGTACCAAAGTGGGGAAAAATTAAGTGGAATATTTGTTTGGAAATCTTACATGATAAACATAATAACTTCACTGAATCTATCATATCGGAACCTATATTTGGTTGGAAAAAATAAAAAACTGCTTGGAGATGAAATGGACTTTTCTGGAAAAATTGCATATATAATAAAACTTCCATAGTTTTTAGGAACTAAAGCATGTGAGAGGGCTTTTCTGTTAGCTGGTTAGGAAAAGAAATACTTCCCAAATCAGCATAAATCATAATTTTACATTTTGGTTTCATATTTGAAAATTTAAGATGTCATTATTTCCTTCTTTAGTATTTATAAAGTATGTCAAATAAATTTTGTTTTGAATGTTTTGGTATACAGTATGAAAATATTCATTTTTGTGTTTTACAGGCAGAAGCTTTACCAAGAATATTCTCAGCAGTTTCTGACTTTGTTTCAGCAATGGGATATAGACATGCAGAAAGCTGAGGAACAAGAAGAAAAACTAGCTGTTAGTATCACGCTTAATTTTATAATCAGTTATAACCAAGTGTCAAGTAGGAATGGAGAGCCTAGCTGTGTAGTAGATCTGTGACACTCAGCTAGGTTCCATTTCCCATGCTGGCTATGTGTTTTGGTCCTGCTGAATGGTAAACCAGGGAATTACAAGCACATACCGTACTTACAAAAGCTGTTGGCCTTTGCTTCCTATATTGGTTGTGATTCTTGCAGTTCCAAGTGACAGAAATTGTCAAAGTACAAAAGAAGGATTATTAGTTTATATAAAAGAAGTCCAGGGGTAGTTTAACTTCAGGCATAGCTGGATGGGTATAAGAAAGAATTGCTTATATAGTGTCATTTGGGCACTGTCTCCAGTTTTTTTTTTTAAAGATTTTATTTAATTTTTTGAAGATTTATTTATTTGTCAGAGAGAGAGAGAGTGCACAAGCAGGGGGGAACAGCAGGCAAAGAGAGCAGCAGGCAGAGGAAGAAGCAGGCAAGACTTGATCCCAGGACTCTGGGATCATGACCCGAGCTGAAGGCAGATGCTTAACCAACTGAGCCACCCAGGTGTCCCTCTGTCTCCAATTCTTAATAGGCTCTTTCAGTGTGGTAAGCAAGATAGCTTCTTGCAATTTAAACTTACTACAAGTTTAGTAACCCCAGTCGACTGGGTTTTCCTCAATAACTAGCAGAAAGATAGTTTTGCTTGATAACTGGCAGAAAGAAAAGTCCTCTGGAGGAATATCACTGATCTAGTTTGGATCATTTGCCCATTCCTGAACCAGTCATTATGGCAAAGCATGGTTTACTCTTTTTTTTTTTTTTTTTTTTTATTTTTTTTTTTTTTTTTT